>NC_072474.1:81804189-82001689 GCF_027574615.1 Eptesicus fuscus | reverse complement strand
AAATATTTTGAAATTACTAATAGTTTTAGTGTTAGTAGTTTTCTTATTACATGCAGATTTATATAATATTTTTTTATTGTCAGAGTTTCAAATTTTCCACTATAGTTGCCCAAGACTCTTGAAACACACATACACAATCTTTTTGTTTTTTATTACAAAATGTCACTTGGTCATCAGGTTAAAGAAAATGAATCTGCACCTGTATAGTGGCACTGGAACTGAAAGATAGAGTGAACAGGTATGTCTTTCTGTCATCCTAGAAAAAGCCTAGTTTTTTCAAAAGATAGCAGTTATTTAGCAATATATCTCCTACATAAAGAAGAAAGTGAAAACTTACCTCTTCTCTGAACTGTAGTTTTTCCCTCAAGTATTCATTATTTGTGTGTTGTTTTTTTTTCTTTAACTGAAATTTTCACTTACATTTATAATATAGCTGGATGTTTAAACAATACACATTTTTCAAGTTTTATCTCACCAGTTATTTTCCTTAACATATTTTAAACATTTCCTCATTCCAAATATATACCTTTAAACATATATCTAATAAGATGTTCCCTTCTTTGAAAATCACTTGCTGTGTCAAATTTAAATACTCAACAAAATTAACAAGCTCATAAATACATAACATTTTTTTATGAAAATTCTGGTTGCTCCTATAGTTTTTTTCAAATACTTTTGTAAACTTTTTAAGAAACATTTTTAAAGGATGTGATCTTTTGTGACAAATTCCTGGTACATATAGGTTTATTTGGCTTTTAGCTTTTAAAAAATGTCAGCATGTAAGGCAAGTCACTCAGATTGGGGGAGGGGATGTCAAAGCAACAGCTACCTTTGACTTTCATTCAAACTTTTTGCCACAATGATATTTCATTTTTCTCTTTTACAAAGTTGAAAGCAAGTTTATTGGAGCTGAAATTTCACTTGGGAGAGTCATCGTCTCTTATCCTTTTAAGGAGGATTCTTTTAAATCTTGATCTAATAAAAAAAATTCTAACTAATTGAGGATTATGAACATGCAACCCCTGCTCTAGGCTAGGGCTATACTTTTATTTACCTTAATGTGTGCTATTGCTTAAAAGCCTGGGTTCTGTCCAGTATAGTTTCAAATAATTTCTGTCCAACAGAAAATAATACCAAATGTTATATTTTTAATTCTGTCAAAACATTACTCGGTGTTTTTTTTTAATCTAACCTAGTTCTCCAGTTCCCCCAAATACCTAGTTTCACAATGCTGTTTCAACCAGCTTTGTAATGTACTGCAATATGTTTTTGATAAATATCATTCTATATTTCAAAAATTGCTTATGAGCATATTACTAATCTTTATACATCTCATATGAGTATGACTGTACTTTGTTATTTCAGAGAACACTTGGAGTGATTGTGACATGTAGGCCACAGAAAGCCTCACTGGAATGTTTGACAGCCAATGAGACAACTAAAAGTAAAATGTTATGAGTGCAATTAGAAGGCACAACTCATGCAAGTGTTACTCCCAGTGTACTCTGAAAATTCCCAGTGATTTGTGGATAATGGACTCCTTCACTTTCCTTCCTAATGATTAACATTATTTGTGGTCTAGAGTAACACTTAAAACACAAGTCGCACCCAGTTGCAAAGGGTTACTATGCTATTACATCCATATGTTAAGATAGCCTACATTTGAATTTTGTTTCTATTGGGGAGTCCAGTGCAATAAATAATTAATTTCTATGTCTCCTATACATTATTAGTGCTATAAATTAGATATCTAATTTTTGGAAGAAAAATGAAGCAAATTCACTTTTTTTAAAAATATTTGGTTGTCTTAAATCAGGCGTTCTCAAACTATGGCCCCCAGGCCACATGAGGGTGTTTTTGCCATTTTGTTTTTTTACTTCAAAATAAGATATGTGCAGTGTGCATAGGAATTTGTTCATAGTTTTTTTAAACTATAGTCCTGCTCTCCAACAGTCTGAGGGACAGTGAACTGGCCCCCTGTTTAAAAAGTTTGAGGACCCCTGTCTTAAATCATATGGCCGTATAAGGATATATGCTTATTTTCTTCCACGCCTGCACATTACCTAGATGGAAGAAAGGCAGCTACATTGGAAACAAAAGTAAAACCCTAAGAGAAGCTTTTTCTCATCTAGAAAAGAGTGGGGAAAATCCTGAGTTGTTTCAATTCGTCCTGCGGGAACTAATCAACTAGGTTCCAGGGCGTTTTTTGAAGTAGATTTTAAAATGCAATGTCCTTTTTCCCCTCGTATGGTGTTCCTCATGTTTGAGTTATGCATCATTGGTAGTGTTTTAAACCGTAGCATCTACTACTGGTCTTTATTACATGCTTTATTGCATACTTGAATGGCATTTTCAAAGCCTAGAGGTTTTTCATATTTCCTTTAGTGAGATTTATGCAATAGAATTTGTAGAGTCAGAAAAAGGGAATCAAGAAAGGAGAGTTGATGGCTCTATTTAATGTAATCTTTGATTGCCACAGGCTAACTCAGACCTAAGGGGAAAAATCAAGTACCAGCTTAAATCAATGAACCTTCAAATTCTTTTTTTTCCCCTTAATTCTCCATTGAAGTTCCAATTCCAACAGCCTTCACAAGTGGCTGCTTGTGATGCCAGGATGCCTTCTAGTCTCTTTTTCTCTTTCAATATCAAAGCTAACTTATTTGAGGAAATGTGCCTATCATAGTTCTAGAATGCCCAAGAAAGTATTTATTGAAGGAAAAGGCAATATAAACACCACCACCACCACCACATACACACCACATACACACACACACACACACACACACACACACACACACACACACACACACACGTCATCACTGTAAGATTCCTTTCAGCCCTGGGTGGATGCCCTCCAGTATTGAGGCAATCAATAAGCCAGCATTGCTTCCACTGAGACTTACATGTTTCATAGGCATCATGGTTTAATGTAAAGCATAAAGGTATTAAACCAGATAGGCATAGATTTTTTAACCCCTTCTCTGTATGGCTATAGGAATGTTACTTGGACTACCTGGTTTTAGTTTCTTCTTGTGAAAAAAAATGTCCTTGGAAGGTTGCTGGTAGATTAGAAATAATGGATATAGAGTACCTGGACCATAATAGTCCTTCCATTATGCTATCAGTAAAAATTATTCCAACCCAAATGAAAAGTCCTGACTTTTGTTTTTTGTGTTGTTGTTTTTTTTTTTGTTGTTGTTGCTGTTGATAAGCTAACTGATTCATGTTCTTTTAGTCTCACAAGGTAACCTTGCTCTTTAAGGCATACTTATTTTTCTGTGAAGTGTTTACATTGTGTTCTCCCAGGAATTGGTGCAGAAGCTGTTCTGATGTCAAGCCTTGAGGCTAAGCTCAGTCCTCTCCTCAACTGGCCTTTCCTGTTTTGCTGAACTGAAATTTTGTATTGTTTTTCAATTACAATTGGCATACAATATTACATTAGTTTCAGGTGTATAAATGATTAGACATTAATACAACTTATGAAGTGATCACCCTAATAAGTCTAGTACCTATCTGACACCATATATGATTATTACAATACTACAGGCCCAGTGCAAGAAATTCATGCACTCGGGGGGTGGGGAGGTCCCTCAGCCTGCCCTGCACTCTCTTGCAGTCTGGGAGCCCTCAGGGAATGTTCCACTGCCGCGGAGGTGGGAGAGGCTCTGCCACCGCTGCTGCCCTTGCTAGCCATGAGCCCGGCTCAGGGCTTCTGGCTGAGCGGTGCTCCCCTTGTGGAGGAGCTCCTGCATTGAGCATCTTCCCCCTGGTGGTCAGTGGGTGTCATAGCGACTGATTGTTCTGCTGTTTGGTCAGTTTGCATATTAGCCTTTTATTATATAGGATTATTGACTATGTTCCCTATATTTTATTTTGTATCCCCATTCTGCTTTTATAACTAGCAATTTGTACATCTTAATCCTTTCCATTTTTCACACTACTCCCCAACAACCCTGGCAACCATGAGTATGTTCTGTGTATTTAGGAATTTATGTGTGTGCTTTTTGTTGTTGTTCACTTATTTAATTTTTTTAAGATTTTTAGATTCTACATATAAGTGAAATCATATAGTATTTATTTTTTGGTTTGAATTACTGACTTAGCATAATACACCCTAGGTCCATCTATATTGTCACAAATGGCAAGATTTTATTCTTTTTTTATGACTGAGTCATATTTCATTGTATATATACACATACTCTTCATACATTTGTCTATCAATGGAAAATTAGGTTTCTTTCATACCTTGGCTATTGTAAATAATGCTGTAATTAACATAAGGATACATATGTCTTTTTGAGTTAGTGTTTGGGTTTCTTCGGATAAATAGTCAAAAGTGGAATTGCTGGGTCCTTCTTTGTATCTTGTTATAATATTTGTTTTAAAGTCTATTTTGTGAGATATAAGTATGCTTCTTTTTCTTTCTAATTTTATCAAATATCTTTTTCTATCCCTTTATTTTCTATTTGTGTGTGTCTTTCAATCTGAAGTGTGTCCCTTATAGGCAGCATATGTATGGTTCTTGAATTTTTATACATTCAAACATCCTAGGTCTTTTGATGGGAGCACTTAATCCATTTGCTTTTAAAGTAATTATCAATAGATGTGTAGTTATTGCCATTTTATTATTCATATTTTTTCATCTTATTTTTGTTCTTTAAAAAGTTCCTTTAACATTTCTTATAATATTGGTTTGGTGTGGTGAACACCTTTAGCTTTTTCTTAATTGTCCTTTGATTTTAAATGATATTCTTCTGGTAGAATAGTTTTAGTTGTAGAGCTTTCCTTTTCATTACTTTGAATATATTGTGTCAATCTCTTCTGGACTGCAGTTTTTCTTGAGAAATCAGCTGACAGTCTTATGGGAGCACCCTTAACAGCTATGCAACTAACTGCTTTTTTCTTGGTACTTGAAGAGTCTCTGTCTTTAATCTTTGGCATTTTAATGACTGTGTCTTGGGTTCATATATGGGACTCTCTGTATTTCCTGAATTTGTATATCCATTTCCTTCACCAAGTTAGTTAATTTTTTCTGTCATTATTTTTTCAAATAGGTTTTGAATTTTTGCTCTCTCTCTTTTTTTTTCTGGTAACCCTATGATATAAATATTAGTATGCTTGTCCCAGAGGCTTCTAGAAATTTGGTATTGCAAATTTCAATTAGTGCCTTTCATGCCACTAATTCTCATATCCATTGTAGATTGCCTCCAGCAGTGAGCCCAGAGACTCTAAATGTCAGTAGTATCCTTACTGAACTGATCTTCACAAATTTATCATGATATTTTCATTGCTTCTAAGACTATTCAAATAGATGCTTAGAATAAAATTCCACTACTATATAATTGACTGTCAAAAGCTAGAATCAAAATACAGAGGGGTAAGCAAAAGTAGGTTAATAATAATTATAAACAATACAATAATGATAAGCTAACTGATTCATGTTCATGTTTTACTCACAATTATAAACCTATTCTTAAGAGCCCGCCCCATATTGCCCTTTCCCAACATTTCTATCATTAAATTGTTGTTACAAATGAATAATAAATATTTATTAGAAAAATGTTTATTAGCCGAAACCGGTTTGGCTCAGTGGATAGAGCGTCAGCCTGCGGACTGAGAGGTCCTGGGTTCGATTCCAGTCAAGGGCATGTGCCTTGGTTGCGGGCACATCCCCAGTGTGGGGTGTGCAGGAGGCGGCTGATCGATGTTTCTCTCTCATCGATGTTTCTAACTATCTGTCTCTCTCCCTTCCTCTGTAAAAAGTCAATAAAATATATTTTAAAAAAAAGAAAAAAAAAAGAAAAATGTTTATTGGAAGCTACTGAAATTCTAGGGATACAGCAACAAAAAACAGACTAGAACAAAAAGCAGTTTCTTTTGGAGCAGACATTTGAGGCTTAGCCTCTAATGGAACGTCTGTATAGTGTGCTATATGTAGGTGGTATGAATCTTTTTATGCTTGGTTTTGGAAGCATTTATTTCTCTGTTCTGCTGTGTGTTCCTTGGAAATCATCAACTATATGCTAACTTCAATCATCACAGATAATATGACCATTCGTGAGAAATTGTAAATTCGTTTCAATGTATAGGCAAGACCCAAAGTCCTATGTAGGTTGGAATGACCACCTCGGATAAGAATTGTGTCCAGGGTATTCACTGTTCTTTTGTATTTGAGCTGAAAAACTAGACCAAAGCACATTTCAACAAAGGGAGAATAAGGTCTTTTATTTTGATCCTGGCAACAAAATATCAGGTTTTTTTCTTTTCTGTCTGAAGCAGGTTACTTGATTAATAATTAACCCCTCCAGAAGAACAAAAAGGAAAAGCAAAAACAAAAACTTTTCAAGGCTGAAACTGTATGTTGTTTTTTCAGATAGTTAATAATTTTGGCAGAAGAACCTGGATAATCTATAGAGTTATAGCCATGAAGGCTGTTTTACATAATGGTAAAAGCGAGCTCTAGAGTGACCAAGACATGAGTTAAAATCTGGACTTTGCCACCTGGTGGTTGTGGCCTTGGATAAGTTTCCTATCTGTTAGAAGCTGAATTTTTCATATTTGTGAGATAAAAATAATATTGCCTATGATATACTTAGTTTGGGGGTAAGCAAATGCCATAAGCAACCTATTAAATACTGTGACTAGAACATGGTAAATATTTAATGACTGATAATTGTTTTTATTATTATTATCTCATATCTCATAGACATTTCAGGAATAAAAGAGTCAATCTTTGAAAATAATATTTAAAATGTGAATAGTACTCTGGAAATTCAAAAGAAGATGTAGCATTTTCGTTGGAACTGAAAAATTGAATCTAGAAGGGACTTTAAATATTTCTCTACCTATAAAAATTTCCTTTTCTCCCAACATTAGGAACACTGCTGATAAAATCTTTGTGGAAAAATCAGCAAAGAAGCAGCAATCCTAAAGGACTCACTAGATCAGATGAACTTAATTGACATCTTCAGAACATTTCACCCCAAAGCCACAGAATATATGTTCTTCTCAAGTGCACATGGGACATTTTCAAAGATAGACCATATATTGGATCACAGGTAAAGTCTCTCTAAATTCAAGAAGACCAAAATTATGTCAAGCATCTTCTCAGACCACAATGGCATAATATTAGAAATAAACTACAATAAAAGCAATAAAAAATTCAAACACTTGAAAGCTGAATAGCATGCTGTTAAACAATGATTGGGTTACCAAAGAGATCAAAGAAGAAATTAAAAACATCCTGGAATCGAATGACAATGAAAACACAATAATCCAAAATCTATGGGACACAGTGAAAACAGTCCTGAGAGGGAAGTTTATAGCTCTACAGGCCTACCTCAAAAAACAAGAAAAAATGATAATAAATCATCTAACTCTACAACTTAAAGAATTAGAAAGATTGCAACAAGAAAAGCCCCGAGTGAGCAGAAGGAAGGAGATAATAAAGTTGAAAGTAGAAATAAATGACATACAGACCAAAAAAATAACACAAAAGATCAATGAAACCAAGAGCTGCTTATTTGAAAGGATAAACAACTAGCTCACCAAGTAGCAAAGAGAAAGGACCCCAAAAAATAAAATAAAATCAGAAATGAAAGAGGCAAAATAACAATAGACCCCACAGAAATACAAATGATTGTTAAAAAGTACTATGAACAACTCTATTCCAACAAACTAGACAACCTAGAGGAAATGGACACAGTCCTAGAAAAATACAACCTTCCAAAACTCCATCAGGAAGAATCTAAAAATCTCAATAGGCTAATAATTATGGAGGAAATTGAAGCAGTCATCAAAAAGTTTCAGGCAAACAAAAGCCCGGGGCCTGATGACTTTGCAGGGGAGTTTTACCAAACATTCAAAGAAGAACTAAAACCTATTCTCCTCAGACTATTCCAAAAAATTTAAGAGGAAGGAACACTTCCAAGCTCTGTCTATGACGCCAGCATCACCCTAATACTAAAACCAGATAAAGGCAACACAATGCAAGAGAATTACAGGCCAATATCCCTCATGAACATAGATGCCAAAATCCTCAACAAAATTCTAGCAAATCAGATCCAGCATTACATCAGAAAGATCATACACAATGACCAAGTAGGATTTATCTCAGGGATGCAAGGATGGTATAATATCCACAAATTAATAAACATGATACATCACATAAACAAATTGAGAGATAAAAATCACACAGTCATATCAATTGATGCAGAAAAAGCATTTGACAAAATCCAACACCCTTTCTTTATAAAAATCCTCAGCAAAATGGGAATAGGGCAATCACACCTCAACATAGTAAAAGTCTTATATGATAAACCTACAGCCAAAATTATATTCAATGGGCAAAAACTAAAACAATTTTACCTAAGAACAGGTCAAGACAGGGATGTCCACTTTCAACACTCCTGTTTGACATAGTACTGGAAGTGCTAGCCATAGCAATTAGACAAGAAGAAGAAATAAAAGGTATCCAAATAGGCAAAGAAGATGTAAAACTGTCATTATTCACAGATGACATGAAACTGTACATAGAAAACCCTAAATACTCCATCAAAAATTATTAATTAATAAATGAATTTGGCAATGTAGCAGGATACAAAATTAATGCCAAGAAATCTATGGCATTTCTATATGCCAATAGTGAACTTACAGAAAAAGAGGTTAAAAAAACAATCCCATTTACCCTTGCACCAACAAATTAAGATACCTAGGAATAAACTAAGGAGGTAAAAGACCTGAACTTGAAAAACGACAGGGAACTGAAAAAAGAAATAGAGTAAGACATAAACAGATGGAAGAACATACAGTGTTCATGGATTGGTAGAATCAACATCATTAAAATGTCCACACTACCCAAAGTAATCTATAGATTCAATGCACTCTTCATTAAATTACCAATGACATATTTCACAGACCTAGAATGAACTCTCCAAAAATTCATCTGGAATAAAAAAAGGACCCCAAATAGTCACAGCAATCCTGAGAAAGAAGCACAAAGTAGGTGGGATCTCAATACCAGATATCAAGCTGTATTACAAGGCCACTGTTCTCAAAATCGCCTGATACTGGCACAAGAGCAGACATATAGACCAATGGAACAGAATAGAAAACCAGAAATTGACCCAAACCACTATGCTCAATTTATATTTGACAAAGGAGGCAAGAGCATACAATGGAGTCAAGACAGTCTCTTCAATAAATGGTGTTGGGAAAATTGGGCAGATACATGCAAAAAATGAAACTAGACCACCAATTTACACCATACACAAAAATAAACTCAAAGTGCATAAAGTACTTAAACATAAGATAGGAAACCATAAAAATATTAGAGGAATCCACAGGCAGCAAAATCTCAGACATATGCCAAAGCAATATCTTCACTGATTAAGCTCCTAGGGAAATGAAAACTAAAGAGAAAATAAACAAATGGGACTACATCACAATAAAAAGCTTCTGTACAACAAAAGAAACTATCAACAAAATGACAAGAAAGCCCACTGCATTGGAGAACATATTTGCCAATGTTATCTCTGATGAGCGTTTAATCTCCAACATTTACAGGGAACTTATACAACTTAACAAAAGAAAGATAACCCAATCAAAAAATGTGCAACAGACCTAAATAGATCCTTTTTAAAAAGGACATAAGGAAGGCCAGGAGACATATGAAAATATGCTCAAAGTCACTAATCATCTGAGAGATGCAAATCAAAACAACAACGTGGTACCATTTCACACATGTCAGTATGGCTATCAACAAATCAACAAATGCAAGTGCTGGCAAGGATGCGAAGAAAAAGGAACCCTCATGAACTGTTGGTGGGAATGTAGACTGGTGCAGCCACTGTAGAGAACAGTATGGAGTTTCCTCAAAAAACTAAAATGGAACTCCTATCATTTGACCCAGTGATCCCACTTCTAGGAATATATCCCAAGAAACTAGAAACACCAATCAGAAAGGATATATGCACCCACATGTTCATAGCAGCACAATTTACCATAGCTAAGATTTGGAAATAGCCTAAGTGCCCATTAGCAGATGAGTAGATTAAAAAACTGGTACATCTACACAATGGAATACTATGCTGCAGTAAAAAAATACTATGCTGCAGTGAAAAAATACAAGCTCCTCTTACCATTTGCAACAGCATGGATGGAACTGGAGAGCATTATGCTAAGTGAAATAAGCCAGTCAGAGAAAGATAAATATCACATGATCTCACTCATTTGTGGAATATAATGAACAACATAAACTGATGTACAAAAACAGATCTAGAGACAGAGAAGCACTGATCAGACTGTCAAACCTCAGAGGTAAGGTAGGGGAAGGTGGGGGTAAGGGGCAGAGATCAACCAAAGGACTTTTATGCATGCATATAAGCCTAAGCAATGGACACAGACACCAGGAAGTTGAGGGCATGAGTGGGGAGTGTGAGAGCAATGGGGGGATAAGGACACATATGTAATACCTTAATCAATAAAGAAAATTTTTTTAAAATTTAAGAATAAAATATATGTGGAAAATGTGCATTATAGATTTATCCACTTTTAGATGAAAATAACATTAATAAAAATGGCATTGAAATTCATAAAACTATAATTTACCTCATTATTTTTCATATGGCAAAAATTGGTTTAGGTGAAAAAGATATATAGAGCTAAGGAAAACATTTGCTTTCTGATTGGATAAATTTTGTCATATTGTAAAATGTGATAATTTTTTAAATTCTAGATATACACATTTAAACAGAATGTATTTTTTGTCTATTAGTATGAAGGAATAAAGCAATATAGAATAAAATATTTCTCCAAAGAGAAATTAATGTAGAGTTTTGCCATTAAGAAGATAGAATATCTTGAGTCCTACTTGTCCTCATTTTATATTCTGCAAAGTCAGCTTCACAACATCTAATGCAGCCTCTGTATTGGAAACAAGTGACATTTTAAAATATATATAATGGCTGGATGAAAACACACACAGAGACACACATTCAGTATTCTTTCACACTAATTTCTCTCTATTGAATAAAAGGAGTTTAATGAGAGTTTCTATGAATAGCATCTGGAAGGTAACATAGAAGGACTACACTTACCACCTGTCTATCTTAATCCTATTTTATTAAGGTTTAATATTAGTCATGTAAGACAAGCTTTACTTGGTCCCTAACATTATACTTCTATAATCCTCATTTATTGTTACAAATTATTTATAAACTCATGGTGATGAGATGAAATATAATGCCTGGGTGGGATGGAAAAGAAATGATTTTGTTAATTTAATCTTATCATTTCTCATTCAGTAGGAAACTAAAGGTTGCCTTTGCCTTTGAGAAATTGGGAGCTCTACTAAGTCTCTGTAGCTTATAATATCATGTTGGGTTTCTATCTGTGAACATATTACCAACTATTAATGGAAAGCTATGAGAACTGAAAATGTTGCATTGAGATTCTTGTGGAGGAAAGTGCCTATCTGTGCTCAGGAGAATCTCACTTCTCCTGATTCAAATCCAGCCTAAGAACCTGAGGAGTCCAGATGTGTCAAAGCTGTAACATATCCAGACCAGAATACCAAGACAAGTACCAATGATACTTTAGCCTTATAATAATTTCATGAGATTAGTATTTGCCCCAATTTTGCTATTGAGGAATGTGAGGCTTAAAATATTTGGGCAAATAACAGGGTCACAGAAATGATAAGTGGTGATGAAGACTCCTTGACTAAACTTTACTCAAGCTCCTCTGAGCCCTCTTCTCAAGTAGGACTGGATCATGACCCCTGTCCTTGTGGGCCTGCATAGTTCAGTTTTAACAAGAATCCTGCTAAGCTAGGTTAGAGAGAATTGCCTACCCTTGATATCTGAGCCTATTCCCCATCCTTTGCCTTTGATGTATAAGTTTTTGGCCTGCCTTCAGGAAGAATCCTGTCAGTTTAGCAAAAATTCCTTCTACCCTTAATTTCCTCTTGACGATTTTTTGTTTACCAGCTCCCTCCATCCCACTCACACCTGCTCCTTGACTATACCCCATTTTCCTTATTTTCAAAGTTGAGCTCAACCTTTCTCTATTGCCAGAGCCTTTATACCTCTCATGATAGTTTAGAATAAAGTCTTCATTTACCTTTCTAAGAAGTGTCAGAATAATTTTTATTTAAGGCTTGATGTTGGTCATGTAAGACAAGCTTTTCCTGGTCTCTAACATTATACTTATTTCCTCATCATTAAGTGTTTCAAATTATTTATAAACTCATGAAGATAAGAGGAAATATGGAATAGAATAAAGTATACTAAATTAAAAAAAAATACTTGTTCTTGTCCTTAAATTATTATATCTCAGCATTAGATACTTTTCTTTGCTAATATTCAATTTCTGTTTTGTTACCTAGATATATTAAAATGTTTTTCTACATATATAAAGCAGCAGACAGACAATTCTATATTTGGTTAGCAGTGGCCAAGAAACACCTAGATTTTTAAAAAATCATTTTCATGTTGTAAAAGTATTTATAATGTGGTCTATTTCCTTTTATAAAAATCTCTGCAGGCCATATGGTCTGTGGGCCCAGTGCTCTCTCTAAACCATCTAATGAGCTTACTTTTTCTTCAAGCATATTTAACATTAACGAGAGGAGACTTAGCACATTATTTCTCTTGTTTTAATATATTTTAAATTGATTTTTAGAGAGAGAGACAGGGAGAGGGAGAAAGAAAGAGATAGAAACATTGAGATGAGAAATAAACATCCATAGGCTGCCTCCTACATACCCCCTACTGGGGATTGAGCCCACTACTTGGGCATGTGCCCTGACTGGGAGTTGAACCAGTGAACTCTTGGTGCATGGGACAAGGCTCAATCCACTGACACACACCTGCTGGCAGCAGATTATTTCTTAACTAGTGCCCAGGTACATGGATTTGTGCACATTGAAAGGATATTAATTAGAAGGCAGGACTAGGCAAGAAGGGCTGGACATGCCCTGGAGCCAACCTCCCATGGTCCCTTCCTGGCTAGCAGGGATCGGGCCAAAACCAGCTCTCTGACATCCCCTGAAGGGTCCCAGATTGCAAGAGGGCAGTTCTCAAGTGAGTCACCCTGGAATCGGGCTCCCTCCTTTCTGGTTCTGGGGTGCGTCACCTGAGAACTACCGCTGCCAAGTCACCGCAGCTTGGCAGCTCTTGCGTTGAGCATCTACCCCCTGGTGATCGGTGCACATCATAGCTACCAGTTGGAACGTCTGCCCCCTGGTGGTCATTGCGTGTCATAGCTACCAGTCATACGGTTGGATGGTCACTTAGCCTTTTATATATATAGATTGCCTTAGTTTTAATAACTTTTTCTGTCTCTGATGTGTAATATATTTGTTGATTAAATGAATGGGTATATGAAAGTAAGCTCCCAAAGTATACAGGTTTCTAATTAATCCTTTCATTCATTTATTACATGGTAATATTAAATGTCCTTCATATTTTGAAGTAGTTATATTATCTGTTTTGTCACTATGTATCACTTTTGTCCTTTTAATTAAACAAGAAAATATTTATTTTTCTTCTTAAATAACACTTTAAGAAGTCTCTTCTTAGTTGACACTTTCCTTCTACTACATCATCAGCTTTCATTTCCCTGACATTATCATTGCACTGTGGCTGCTGTATGTCCATATGCTTTCCATTGCTATGTCACAAAAATGATGGTATTTTAAATATTTTCTTATTAACTATACTTTATTACTTGTCTAATTTAAGAAAAAAAACAAATAAACCTATCTTCAATCACAAATGTTACATTTACAGTAATTTTATAAGACAATCTTTATAATCTCTTGAATAAAATAATTACCAGTGACTGAAACAATATTGGAAATACTATAATTTTAACATTCACTATATGTGATATTATTCTAATGCCCAAATTTCAATTTTAAGAGTTTAATTTCTCCAAATTTTCATAAGCAGTAAGTAATGGACTTGAAACCGGTCTTTTAGCTACAAATTCAGAGCATTGTATCCTTTATCTTCACAAATATATGCAAAGAGCAATAAATAGTTATTATTGATTTTTAATTAGGACTTTTTGTATCTATGAATCTGTTTCTCTATAATTTAGAAATGTGTTCACTGTGTCATGAAAACTATTAAAAGTAAAGCTCTGGCGTTTTGTTAGAAAATCTTGAATATATCAGCATTTTATTTAAGGAAACCATTTTCATTGTACTAAAAAATAGATAATATTTTTAATGTGTACTTACATGGCAACAACAAAAGTATATCCAACATCAGAAATCTTTGGTTCATGTGTATGCTATTAAAGTGTGTCATCCTCTTGAATTATCTTGAATATTTACCTCCTTTTGTTTAATAACATTGAATATATTTACACACACACAGATATATATGTATATCAGCTTTAAAATCATTTTGAAAAACACTAGATTCACAAGATGCATAACATGCATATTTGTCTTGCTAAATATTCATTTAGCCCACCTCTATTTATTAGTAGCTCCCCTTAATTCATAACTCCTACTGTTCCTTGTTCCAATAACACAGACATCTAACAAATATGCTCAGAATTCACTAACACATTCTGATGAAAACCAAACAGTAGTGAATAGAATGTGAATTTAGAAATGCTTTGAATTTCTTTTGGGTTTGCTGCTTTACACTTGTTAGGCTTCTGCCTGAATTTCATTAAGCTCAGCTCAGTTTTATTTAGGACTCTGGAAAATATACTGCATTTGTTATCACAGCTGATAGAGGTAGAATTTATATGATTGTACTGATTTTTACAACTTTCCTACTAATTTCAGTTTGAAATAAAATGTTATACAATATAAAAATGCAAAGGAATATGGCCTTAAAATATAAATGGCCTTTAAATATAAATTTATAGTACTTGATATTATTCATCTTGAGTGAGAATGAACTGTCCTTCATTGGATTAGAGTTGATATTAGTATTACAAAAATCATAGGGCATTTACCAAAAACAGGGCCAAAGTTCTGTTTAGTATTGTATTTGGGGCTGAAATCTACATTTCAGCCTGGAGGCAGTCTTACCTGTTTTTAATAACTTTATTATAAACTAGAGGCCTGGTGAACGAATTTGTGCATGGGTGGGGTCTGGCCGGCCCACCCCAATGAGGGCCGATCAGGGTCAGGCCCTCCGGGAGGGGGCCACAGGAGGTCAGTAGACAATTGGCCGGACGCAGTGCGCATCATAGCGGCCGTTCATTCCAGTTGTTCCGGCATTCCGGTCGCTTGGAATCATAGATAAGTGTATATATATATATAAATTTTATTACAATCAGCCTCAATTTTTAAAGTTTAATCTTCCTGAAAATATTCAAAGCAGAGTTCATCATGAGATACTTTTTATTTTTTAATTTACAGTTGTATGGAGAGCAAATATGCCACACATTGCTTTTCACGTAACTGATGCTTTATTTCAAGAATGTATGATCTAGGTTAGACTGTGTAATGCAAACATTGATGCACTAATAAGTGATCAAGCAGCTGATTTCTGTCTTACATCCTCTTTTATTAATAGTTCAGGAGTGGATTTAAAACATGGCTGGAGAAAAATATTTTAGATACTGCATTATGGGTGAAGGAAACCTGGAATGCTTAATGTAGAAAAGGAAAAGAATTTTTAAACATATTAAGAAAATATTAAGCATTTCATGAACCAATGCCCCCAGTACATGTCAAAACTTCCAAAAATTTCTGATGAGAGTTCTCATATGTTTACAGGATTTTTTGACATTCTGTTTTCTTAGACAATGCATTGGAGGTAGCAGAAATATCCTCTCTCTAACAGACAATTTGAACTAATTTTATAACATTAAAGGGCATTAAAATTTAATTGGCTGGTAAAGAAAAGTTAATATTTTGTTAAAGTGATAAGCTAAACGTTGACTGTTATACTTAGTAAGGCTTGGGTTTGAACCAACCACAGTGTCCAAGACAACCAAGCACTGAGAAATGCTGTTAAAAATCCTGTGTGATTCTTCTTCCACTGTCATGTTCCTTTGTATCTCTAAAAATATTTGAAAATGTGTTGGGGATAATGTTAAATAGTGAATGCTAGAAATAATGGTGTACAATATTACATACTAGGGGCCCAGTGCACAGATTCGAGCAGCTTGAAAGTAACTGTGGGCCACAAGACTGCAGTGCGCACAGGCGCAGGTCTCAGCCCATCCTCCACGCCCTCACCCAGCCCCACTGCCACGGCCCCCGGAATCCCTGTCTGCCAGAAGCCTGGCTCTCACCGCCGCTGCTCCCATGCACTGATGGCACCGGCCCCACTTGCACCCACTGACAGTGCGGAACAATTGGGACTGGCACCATCAGTGGGTGCAAGTGGCAGCTCTGCCCTGATTGCCCCTCAGGAGCAGGGGGAGGTGGAGAAGCCCTGAGGGGTGATTGGGGCTGGCAGTTGCCGCTCGTACCCGCTGATGGCGTTGAGCAGTCTGGGCTGGCAACAGGCTCTGGCAGCGGGTGAGAGCAGCAGCTCAGCTATGGGTGCGAGTGGGGCTGGCTCTGGCAGCAGGTGCAAGTGCCAGATGGGACTGCAGCACATAGGAGCAAAGAATTTTCAGCAGCCACCAGAGAGGCTCACCCTGATGGCAGCTACCAGTACCCTGCCTTGGTCTGGTGCACCTGCTCACCTGTTCCACCATCCCGCCTCAGCTGATGCCTGCCATGTTCTCATGCTGCCTGCTGCTGACGCCCACCATGTTCCACGCATGCTCCCTGGTGGTCAGTGCACATCATAGAGACCAGTTTTTCAGTTATTCAGTTGTTCCACCGTTTGGCCTATTTGCATATTAGAGTTTAGATAGATAGATAGATAGATAGATAGATAGATAGATAGATAAGCTTAATAAGTAATTGCTTCATTTCCCTCCTTCCCTTTACCCATCCTTCATATCCTGTTTCCTCCCACCCTCCCTTCTTTATTTCCTTCTTTTCTTTCTTTTTTTTCTTTCCATTTCTTGAAAAATAAATATATACTCTCTCAATAGAATAAATATATACTCTCTCAATAGAATAGAATTCATCCAATATAAGTTGCATTGACACATTTACCTAAGAAAAGACTGAATCTGAAATAACATTTTTTCATTTATCACATTTTAATTGTTCATCTTATACAACAATATAATATAAATATTATTTACATGTTTTTAAGAGTATGCCAATATAGAAAAATATGTGTTATTTTTTTAAAAAGGAAATATCTATGGTTTTATATAAATGTTGGTATGTGCATATAAGTCTTGGGGGCAGGGGAAACACTGCAAGCTAAATAAGGGAGGGTGGGAGGAAACAGGATATGAAGGAGGGGGGAAGGGAAGGAGGGAAATGAAGCAAATAAGGGTTTGTTTTTTTTTGAAGCCATGTTTGTTTGTTTTTTTATTTGTGCATCTCTGCTTCATTTTTAGTTCTCATTTATCACCATCCAAGGCCTAACCTGATGGTTATAGCTGTGACCTGCTCTGCACCTCAGGTTAAGCATTAGCTGTCAGATAATCACATTCTTTCAGATCTCAACTTCCAGTGACACATACACAACTTGCTTATAGCTGATATGTTATTGGGTAA
Organism: Eptesicus fuscus; assembly: GCF_027574615.1. Classification (NCBI taxonomy): domain Eukaryota; kingdom Metazoa; phylum Chordata; class Mammalia; order Chiroptera; family Vespertilionidae; genus Eptesicus; species Eptesicus fuscus. Next base: position 81,984,084 of record NC_072474.1, on the reverse strand, counting down.
GAGCCATGTATTCTATTCTTAAAGTGTCCATATGAAGACTCTTTATGACTCACCACCCCACTGCCAAGTATTCATTATTTAATAGACTGACATCAAGATATTCTTCCTGGTGCTCACCTGAATCCTCCTTTATTGCCTTTATTTAAGTTCTTTGTTTCAGTGGTTCCTCCAAAGAGAATCCATTATATAGCAGTTCTCTAAAGACTGAAAAAGTAAGTCTTTATTTTGAAAACTCATAGATTCTTGTCAAAGAAAGAATTTAGGTCATAGGCACAAATATAAACACCTTTAAATAGAAGAGTCCCAAGTATTAAAAGGTAAAGTAGATTTTAGCATACAGATGTCTTTTCTTACACAAAACCAGACAATTGCAGGTTTGAACACCTTATTATATAGTCATTGCTGCCTCTTCAATAACTCATTTTGATATTTTGTAATTTGCCAAAATGTGCCTTTGTGATCCCACAGGCTCTTAACTACTTTGTAATGAGTATGTATGAACAGATGGAAAATGTTTTCAATTTCAGAGAAAACCACTAATGGATGTCACCAGCTATTAGAAAAGCTCAGGTGGCTCCATTTTCCAAGGAAAGGTATTGTCATAAAACTCTTCATTTTTTAATGAAATGTTTGCTCATTTATACCTAGATGGTAATTTAAGACTTCACAAGTCTAAACAGATTAGAACTATAGTTGGAAATTATTCAGTGCTAAATAGCCTGGAAACTCAATTTTAAGAATCTTACCTGAAAACTGTGATGCCAATCCAGGTCATTTTATTAGAACAATATGAACTACTATAAAAACAATTTGTCCAAAGCAATAGATAAAGGAATTTAACTAAAAGTCAAATGCAGGCTTGAACTTTGGTTATAAACTCTCCTTTAAAGTAAAAAAATCCTTCTTTTAAAGTTAAAAAACAACAACAAAAAAACCTGTCCTCAATGTGCATCCCAAGCTAATACATCTTCTCAAAGGAAAACACATCAAAAGGATTATTATAACAGAGGTTGTTCTGAAAGTATAGTCTAGCTCACGTTCCAAAGATTTTTACTAGTTTTACAAAATATAGAGTCATTAGTTATTAACTATCCCGTCAAAATTCACATCAGCTTCTTCTTTTAACAAGGCACTTAGTCTAATATCCTGTGCAAAACACAGGCAGACTTCTGGTCTAATTAGTTTATTTTAGGCCATTGCTACCCTTTCCTTTCCTTAGTAAAACGTTGGTCAAAAATAAAAGCAACACCATCTGTGCAATAATTGATCTAGCATGGGCCTATCTATTTAGATCTCCACCAACAGGACTTATTTATATGCAGGGTAAGAAAGAATGGAGCTAGCAATTACTTCCTAGCAAAACAAATTTTTATAATTTTAAGGAGGTTTCATGGTTTCGTTTCTTACCTTACTTTGATATAAAATATATATATATATTTTGGATAAGCTCTTTTATCTCATTAAAGAAAACTGGTGGTCAAACAACATCTGGAGTGCTGACACTAAACCAAAATTATTGATATATTATTGTTTCAATAAAAGTACTTCAATACATAAAAACATTTTACAAATTTATGAATCTAAGGGACATATTACATGCATATTGGAGTTTCTTATTTTATTTCATTGTGCAGACAAATTACCTGCTGACAGTAGCACTTCTGAGGCCACATTGTAGTAATAGCAATGCAGCTTTGTTGGAGCCAAATGTACATGAGAAAAGTAATTGCTTTTAAAAACAATGCAACTCTAATGATATTATTTGTTTTGTTCTCAATGACCTTTATGTGCAGAGTCATATGTTTAGCATAATTTCCTAAACAATACAAATGGCATGCATTTCATAGTTACCTCTATGTTATTGATACCAGGAAATTCCATTTGCAGTTGCAGTTTTTACCTAGGTATTATTGATATAATTTTTCTGTCTTCACTCTCCAACTTTTATAACTTGGCTTTGGTTTTCATTATTCTGCTCAAATAGATTTTGGACATATTGTGTATATTACATTTTAAAATTTCAAATTAAATCATCTTATAATAATTTGTTTATGTGGCTTTAAGTATGAATGATTTATCATAAGACGGACTTACTTATCTCATAATATTTAAAACCCGCCTTCACATACAACATAGAATTCTACTGTAATATGGGAAACTGATAAAAAGATATAATTAATTCATGAATTAAATCATTGTGCCTAAATATAGCTATCTGCATTAGAGTCAGCCATAAAAATTTGGTCTGTATGCAGGGATGTGGTAATTTCTGATTTTGAATATAAACATTATTAAAACATGTAATTTTTATGCCCCTGCCCTTTTTCTCAAATGTGCTTGCACACACATACAAAATTATCTTTATTACACATGAGATAAATAGAAGATTAAACGTTGCAGAAAAAAAGAATAGTGAACCTGGAAAGATAGTTATAGAAACTATCCAAAGTAAAACTGGGAGAGAAAAATCTGTGGAACAACCTCTAATTGCCTAATGTATATAAAATTGGAATTCCTGATAAGGGGTTATGCCAGAAAATATGTGAAGTATTGAGTAGCTGAAATTTCCCAAATTTATGAAAATAATAAATTTACAAATTTATGAATCTTAATCTCAAACAAATAAATGAATGTAAATGAAATGAAGAAAAGTATCCCAATTCAAAGCATAATCAGATTGTTCTGAACTATTGTGTTCAGTGGAGCAAAGGTATAGGATAATAATAAATTTCTCATCAGAACAGTATAAGTGAGAAGGTAACAGAGCAGTGTTCCTCAACCTTGTTGTCACCCTCAGCCAGAAGACTTTTTTTAAAATTATCGTTATTGTTGAAAGTATTACAGATATCCCCCTTCTTTTTCCCATCGATCCCCTCCATCCCACTCTCCAGGCCTTCACCACACTATTGTCTGTGTCATACATGCATATAAGTTATTTGGTTAGAAGACTTTCTCAATATTTATTTTTCTAATAATTTCTGCCTGTTGAAATAGAAATACCAAAGATATGCTATAAGTCTGTTCAATATATACAGATACACATACAGGTATCTGTTAAATATCACATATATATTGTATGTGCTATGGCTCTGTTTTAGTATAGTTTTGCCCCACTGAGGATGCATGCAGAAAGTGATATTGAGAAAATAATGGTGGAAATAGTTAACCTGGAATTCTGTACCCAGTAAAAATATATTTTAAAAAACATAAAGAAAAAATAAATACATTTTTAGACACAAAAGTATTAGGAGATTTTGTCACCAGTAGAGCTGCACTCTAAGTAATATTAAAGGAAGGACAGAGGAGAAGTAATAGAACAAAATCTGGATCTATATAAGGGAATAAAGTTCAGGAGACATGACTCTGCAACTGAAAACATGAAGACTTTTTTCCTTATTACTTACATCTCTTTAAAAGATAACTGACTAAAGAACAGTAATAACAGTATTTTGTGAAATTTGTAACTTTACCCCAGTAGGAAGAATTAGAAAACAAGCATTAAAAATACCAAATACTCAAAATAATGACCATTAGTAAGTGTTATGAAGAAAATAAAATGTGTGATGGTTTAGTAATGGACCCCAATAAATGAACACAGGCACTGGAATTGGAATGATAACATTATCTCTGAGGAGCTGAGGGAGTTAAACACAGGAAAATTCTAAAATCACTATGATCAAGGCAGAAGAAATAGCTAGTACAAACACTAAAAAAACAACAAAAAACAAACGAAAAAACTACAAAGAGAGTTAGTGTAGTAAATTGTTGTATGGGGTTCAAAGTGTAACATAAGCCTATAGGTTCTTGTAGTTCAGAATTGCAATTTTGGGTTTTATTCTACTTACTAGAGGCCTGGTGCATGAAATTCATGCACCAGGGGTGGGGGTCACTCACCCCAGCCTGCACCCTCTCACAGTCCGGGAGCCCTGCGATTGATTGCCCCAAAGAGGGAGGCCCTGCCCACCCAGCGTAGCCCTATGGTCAGTGGCCTGGTCCTCCCTCTGAGGGGCGATCATGGGGTGATAGCTGGCCCCTGACCAATCGCATCACATCTGCATTGGCTGGCCTGACGGCAGTGAGTGTCATAGCGTTGTAGTCCAGATGGTCATTCCGCTGTTTGGCTGTTTGATCGATTTGCATATTATGCTTTTATTATCATAGAGAGTGGTCAGCCAATAGAGAATTCTAGCCAGATATATTATATATTCTGATTTATAATATTAAAAGTTGACTAAAATGTTCATGCATTAGATTCTGAAAAACAAAAAGCATTGCAATATATCAAGTTTTCTCTTGCATATTTTATAAGTCCTCTTGAGTCTCTAGTCTAGGAAAGAAGAAAAACATGATTAAATATATCTACATTATAAAAGGCCAGGGTCTATAATGACTGAACGGATGACTGAACACAGGAGGTGCATGGACCTCCTCTAGGTCCCTCCCCTTCCCTCCCCGCCCCCAGGCTGCCATCGCTGGATGACCAATGGGGAACCAAGGGGAACCAGGCTGGGTGGCAGTGGAGTGGGACTGGGGACTGGGGACTGGCATGCGGGCACAAGGCAGACCTCCTGGTTCCTCTCCACAGCCTGCAGGCCCCAATCGATCTTCAGTTTCTTCTGAAAGGAACGTGGTACCTCCACTCCGCAGCCTCTTGTGACGCAGACTCACCGCTATGAGAGGCTCCAAAACAGAGACTTCACCAAGGCCTTCAGCGCCTGCAGCGACCCTCAGCCACCAGTTAATCCCTCTGGATGCATCATATCTAACCTCCAAAGGATCCGAGGGGCAGGATCAACCTTCGTTCCATTGTTCAGGAAACTGACCAACAAACACATGCCTGTGTCAACTACCACGGAAATCTCCAGATAATAACTCAGATACATCTAAGGTTATATCTAAGGGTATATTTTCTTCTGTTTTTGTGTTTAATTCAACCCCAGGAATCAAATAATACAGTAAAGAATAAAATGATTTCAGAGGGCTCAGCATTGTATTCTCAGGGCCCTTGGTCCTACACAAACTGCAGAGCTCAGTTATCCTGAGATGAAAGAAAAGGAAAGAGAAATGTGAAAGGTTTCCCAGCTCAGTCACAGAGACATCTCATAGCCACATACTAAGGACACAACATTAACTTAGGGGTGGAAAGGACACAAAAGGAATAGAAGATGGAGCTATTTCCATTCAGATTCAAACCAAGTTAACGAGGCAGAAGAAACACTGGACGTCATGGAAGAATAAGATGGAACGGTCCAGTAGGGAGTGTCACAGACTTTGCAGGGAAAGAACCTGGGGCTCTGGACATGATGGGAGAGGGAGGGGCTGGATGAGAGGAAGTGCATGGAAAAGCCTGGGAGTAGGAACAAGAGGGTGATATGTGGAAGGTGGGCCCCACCAGGTGATGACGGAGCAAGCCTGCGGGAGGTGGCCAAGGGCCCCCACCTCTGCTGAGGGGTGCATGCATCTGTCCTGGGAGCTATGGCTGATGGAGAGGGAGGCTGTGGCTCTGTGTGGATGAGTTGCCAATGAGAGCCTCCCTGCAACCACAGTACTCGGTAGGATCATAGGATCATGTACACAACGTCACGAGAGAAAAAGCATCCTATTCCCAACTTATTCACAGACTTCTTTTTCTGGTATCTATATTCCCAATGTGTCCACAAGTACATTTGGGAAAAGAAAAAAGATTTGTATGTGATATGACTGCATCTTTAGAAAACCCAAGTGATCACAAGCAGAGCACTTTTAACACCTAATGAGCCAAATACACTGATGAACAAAAATAGACCCAGAGACACAGATGCATGAACAGACTATGGAACCTCAGAGGGAAGGTGGGGGAGGGTGGGTGGGTGGGAAGAGATCAACCAGTGGCCTGTGTGCATATATGCATCACCCCTGGAAACAGACAATGGGGTGGTGAGGGCCTGGGGGGGATAGTAGGCTGGAAAAGGTTAATGGGGGGAAAGGGGACCTATGTAAACCATTCAACAATAAAGATTTAATAAAAAGAGTAAAAAATAAAAGAAAATAAAAATAAAAGAAAATAAAAGCCAAGAATAACTGCCCTGGTCAGGTGGCTCCATTGGTTGGAGCTTTGTCCTGTACATTGAAAGGTTGTGGGTTTGAACCTGGGTCAAGGTGTGTGAAGGAGGCCACTGAGAAAGTGATGCCTGGATGAGGGAGGCTCCTCAGACCTAAACACAGTCCAGGCCTCGCCCATGATCTAAGGCCCATCCTCTGCTGAGTGAGACTGTACCTCCCAGCTTCCTGTTCAGTCCCTAGTCTCTGAGTCATAGGGCTGCTTCCCCATGTTCCCCAGACTGCACTGCTCAGTAACATCTATACTAATAAAAGGGTAATATGCTAATTAGACCAGATGTCCATCCTGACAAAGCCATGGTGGTGGGGGCTGAGGCAGAGGTAGTTAGGGGCAACCAGGCCAGCAGGGGAGAGAAGTTAGGGGTGATCAGGCCAGCAGGCAGAGTCGGTTAGGGGTGATAAGGCAGGCAGGGGAGCAGTTTGGGGCATCAGGCAGGCAGACAGAGTGGTTAGGGGTGATCAAGCAGGCAGGCAGGTGAGCAGTTAGGAGCCAGTATTCCTGAATTGTGACAGGGATGTCCACAGCGATCAGGCCTAAATGGGCAGTTGGACATCCCTCGAGGGGTCCCGGATTGGAGAGGGTGCAGGCCGGACTGAGGGACACCCCCCTCCCATGCACAACTTTCATGTACCGGGCCTCTAGTATTTCATAATGTCTTAAGACATTATTCTTATGAGAAAAGTACTAACAAGATCTGAACTCTCCCTTGGGAGAACGTGACAATTTTCCAGAAGTAATGATTGAGCTAAAATCAGAATGATGATTAGTGTCATCTCCACAGAAAGAATGCAGAATTAGGGGGGTTCAAAAAGGAGCAAAACCATTCAATAAATCTCTGGAGCCAAAAGGACCTTGTCTTGAAGAAAAAGGAAAAAGAGGAATGAGGGAAAAGATAGGTAGAGATTATACCTTAAGGGAATAGTATTTTGACACGTTTCATGACTGAATTGAACATATTCAACAATATTATAACACTAGAGGCCCGGTGCACGAAATTCGTGCACGGAGGTGGGTTGTCCCTCAGCCCAGCCTGTACCCTCTCCAATCTGGGATCCCTCTCACAATCCAGGACTGCTGGCTCCCAACTGTTTGCCTGCCTGCCTTCCTGATTGCCCCTAACCGCTTCTGCCTGCCAGCCTGATCACCCCCTAACCACTCTGCTGCCAGCCTGTTTGCCCCCAACTTCCCTCCTCTGCCGGCCTGGTCACTCCTAACTGCCCTCTCCTGCAGGGTTGATCACCTCCAACTGTCCTCCCTTGCAGGCTTGATCCCTCTCAACTGCCCTCCCTTGCAGGCCAGGTGCCTCCCAACTGCCCTCTCCTGCTGGCCATCTTGTGGTGGCCATCCTGTGTCCACATGGGGGCAGGATCTTTGACCACATGGGGGCAGCTATATTGTGTGTTGCAGTGATGATCAATCTACATAGTACTCTTTTATTAGATAGGATAGAGGCCTGGTACAGGGGTTGGGGCCAGCTGGTTTGCCCTGAAGGGTGTCCCTGATCAGGGTGGGGTACCCTGGGGGCGTGGGGTGGCCTGAGCGAGGGGCCTGTGGTGGTTTGCAGGCCGGCCACGCCCCCTGGCAACCCAAGTGGAGGCTCTGGTATCTGGAATTTATTTTCCTTCTACAATTGAAACTTTGTAGCCTGGAGCAGAGCCAAGCCTGGGGTTCCCTCAGAGGCCCGAAGCCATTTGTGTTGGGGTTATAATTGAAACTTTGTTGCCTTAAGCGGTGGGCCTGGCCAGGGTGTGTGGAAAGCTTTGCTTCCCCTGTTGCCGGCGGCAACCCTGGCCTGCTCTCTCAAGCTCCATTCTGCCGCCATTTGTTTGAATTTGTTTACCTTCTATAATTGAAACTTTGTAGCTTGAGTGGAGGCTTAGGCCTGCAACGGCTGGCAGAAAGCTTGGCTTCCTCTGTTACCTAGGAAACCTTGCTCTCTGTGGCTGTAGCCATCTTGGTTTGGGTTAATTTGCATACTCGGTCTGATTGGATGGTGGGCGTGGCTTGTGGGTGTGTCCGAAGTATGGTCAATTTGCATATTTGTCTATTATTCGATTAGATGGTTTAAATATAAGCCTATGTATTTAACTATCTAAAAAGCATATTCTCTTGTGTTTTTTTTTCACTTTTAATGAAATGTATTGGGATGGCACTGGTTAATAAAATTATATAGGTTCCAAGTATATAATTCTATGATACACCATCTACATATAGTATTGCATGCTAACTATATATCACACATGTTAATAATGTAACTGTCTTTTATTACTATGATCCCAGTAATAGTACTAGTATATAGAATTCATATTAAAATACTCCATGGACATGGTCAAAGTTAACCCTTCTTATTTTATCTAAACAACCAGTTTCTTAAACAAAGCTTATAAGGAACTCAAAGACACCATTTTATCAATTGTCTATTAGTCAGCACATAGATAACCTAATAGGTTTGTATTTATATACAGATCTTAATAATTATTTAATTAAAATTGGCATAATATCATAGCATATATTTTCTGTTTGAGTGGGTAAAGAGTCAAATTATGCAAGAAAACACAAGAAGAGATTATGGATTCATATTTTGAAACAGTGTATTGTCATATGGAAATGACATAGAAGGTCACTATTTAATAAAATATTTTTAAATGAGCTATAAGCAATCCCAAAATTATGTAAAGAATTGTTAGAAGTGTTTCTTACTTAGTATTTTCTAATAGCCTGTACTTTCCCACTTATATAATCCTCCCCTAAAAGCTAGCATCTGCAGTTTATTTTTATTTTATTATTTTTTTAGTCCTCAGTTGAGGATATTTTTCATTGATTTTTAGAGAGTGGAAGACAGAGGGAAAGGCAGAGAAAAATCCATGTGAAAGGAACACATCCATTGGTTGCCTCCTGCAGAAGACCCAACCCTGGCCCAGGCTGGGGCGGAGCCTGCAACCAATGTATATGCCCTTGACTAGAATCAAATTTGGGACGCTTTGGTCTGCAAGCTGATACTATATCCACTGAGCCATACCGGCTAGGGCTGCAGTTTAAAACTAGAGGCCCAGTGCACGAAATTCATGCATGGGTAGGGTCCTTGGAGGCTGCTGGCTGCTGGCCAGTGCCTCCCTTCCCCCAGCTGCCTGTTGCCGATACCAGCTGGGGCCAGCCAGGGGGATGGGCCACAGGAGGATGGCCGGCTGGCCGGCCCCACCCTCTGATTGAACTCCTGGTTGAACTCCTGGTTGAGGGGACAATTTGCATATTAGGCTTTTATTATATAGAATGGATTCTAACAATTCTTTACATAATTTTGGGATTACTTATAGCTCATTTGAAAATATTTTATTAAATAGTGACCTTCTATGTCATTTCCATATGATAATACACTGTTTCAAAATATGAATCCATAATCTCTTCTTGTGTTTTCTTGCATAATTTGACTCTTTCCCCACTCAAACAAAGGCCAATATAGCTAAGAGAATGCAGTGGTCAAATATTGCTCTTTGTGTTTCAAAAGCCTAGTAATTGGAGGGAAATAGAAATAAATTATATCTTGGAAAGGAAATATAGGGGAGAATATCTATGCTATAAAATCCAGTGTATCCTATACTCAGAGTAGATCAGAAAGGGAAAAGAAAGGTATCAAAGTGGAAACAGGGAGATCTTAGATGTATATAGTAGGGTTTGGGCCTCAAATAGGAATAAGCCTACAGTGTAGTGATACAATAGAAATCCAGTGGGATTTGTGTAACTAAGAGCAAAAAATAAATGAGAGTGAGCTCTTTTATTCATTGGTAAACCTTTGGAAGGTGGAAAGACCCCTGTCTAGGAATATATATGTGATGTGTCTAGAAATGAGCTTACTTGATTATCCCTTGCACTGGTATGGCATGGTTACAGTTGAATGATTACATGAACTTAAGAGTGGCATTTAACTATATGTCACGTGGCATCCACACAGATACTTTCATTGTCTGTTACGATGTGAAAGCAGTTAAGTGAATGCCAGCAAGGAGTGCTGATAAAAGAAAAGGGGCTATTCCAAGATGAAGGAGACACTAATGCCAATGAAGGACAATCAGATGGAATGACAAGTTTGTCAGCAGAACTCAACAATATTGAAGGCTTATGGGGACCAGATATGACCTATGAAATCCTTGATAAGAGCAGTTAGGCATAATCCCAGGGAGTAGGGCACAACATTTATATCGCCAGGACTTTTTCCCTCTCCACAAATTGGTGCCTTGAAATGAAAATTACACTGAATGATTAAAAGTAAATAAAATTGCACTGCTTGCATATTTATGTTTGTAGAGTTGGACTTGCACCTGTTATAACTATACTTGATGTTACACATTGTACATTAATTTTGCAGAACCAGATATAAGAAATATTGCTTTTTCTCATATATCCTAAAAAGGCAACAAAACTCAGACATTTTTCTTAACTTTTTTTTCCCCAGATGCTGCTTTTCAGTTATCAAATATATTACTTAAATTTAAAAAATAAACTCGCAAATATCTCCTTTGTAAGAAAAAAACATATCAAATTATAGTTATAGTTGAGATATTTTCTACTTATGTTTGGCTCATGGAACACCATCACATTAAGGGATCCTAACTTTGGTCCTCATGCCTTCAGGTTAAATGCCACATTCGAGTCTACAACCTTTCTCTCTACTTAAAAGTAGCTGAGATGTTCTGTTGAAATTCATAGAATATTCAGGAAAATAGCACTTAATCAGAAACTTAATGTGACTACATCTTAGGTGATAATGTGTTTTCCTAAATCATTTCGGCTTTTATCAGTTTATATCAAGTTATATAAATTTGCTTGGGTTATTGTCTGATCCACCTCTGAAATATCAGTATCAAAAAATGTGTCCTCAGATTATATTCTGTTCTTCCAATGTGCTTATTGAAGAGCCTCTACCACTGTGACTCTTTGATTTCATCAAGATCTATAATCCATGTATTATACCACTTTATCATTATTAATCAGCCCTTTCTCATGTTCATTTTTCTTTAGCCTATAATTCCTATTTCAGCATTATCAGTTTTTCTTTGTAAAGCTTACCAAATTTATTTTATTTCACATGGATGGCACTCCCTTGACAATGTAAAAGTGACAAACATCAATATCTATGTCTTTTTTCCAGATCTGTACTACAGCAAAAATTGCTCAGCTGGCCGAAATTATTTCATATTACACATTTTCAACATGGTCTCAGAACTACACAGTTCTCTTACCATGCTTTCTTATTGGGCTTGTGTTTCCATGCTCCAAGATCTGTCTTCATTTCTCCTCTAATCCTAATGTACTCTCCCTTTAATTTTAATTAAATACTCACCCTTTACCGCATTGAGAAAGGAGAAGCCCTCAGAAACAATTCCCTTCAGCATTCCACCAACAAATCTATAAATTTATCTATCACAGACAAATATTTCCTTTCCTAGTACAATTTAAAGTGCTACTCTTCTTACCAATGAGTCTATCTCCATATCCTCTGGATCCAATTCCTATACAAAGGCTCACTCTTTTGATCATATCTTTTATCTTCTCCATTGAGAATCTCTTCCTTTCTAGTTGATCATTCCCACAAACATAAAACCACACTCTGATAGCTTCTATTTGTTTGGTGAACCACACATCCCTTTCATTTACAGCAGCATTTATCTGGCCCCATTATTGACTGATGTTGTAAATAGTTTATTTTCACATAGAGCTTTTATATCCTCATTTGCTAATTTTGTGTCTTTCCACTGAATTCTCTTGTCATGGTTATCAATAATATTTTTTTATTGCAGCCCTGGGAGAATGCCTTTTCATTCTTAAAATACTCTTTCTTGGCTTTTACAAACCCTCTCCCCTTTTTGTTTTGTTTTGTTTTGTTTTGTTTTGTTTTGTTTTGTTCTTGTTGTTGTTCCTGTCACTTATTCAGTCTTTGCCAGCTCATCATTCTGAACCAAATCCTTAATTGTTGAGATCCTCAGGATTTTGTCTTGGGCCTGTTAATTCATTTCTTTCTCATTACTTCTTCTCGAGCAAACTCATCAGTTCCAAAAAATTCTACTGCCAGTGACTCAACAATTCTATTTTCTTGACATAGGCATCATCTTGTCTACCTGCTTTTCTATAATTACATATCTCACAGACAACCACCTCTGAGAAAACTACTCAAGCTCTTGATTTTTTTTTTGCCTCCTTCTACTTTTTTCTTGTTCATTTCAATAAATGCCACTGCCATCCACCTAAAGCCAGATATTTAGTAGTAATCCTTTATTGTAATGGTAGTAACTTATATTTGTCAATATATTGTAATTCTGTTTATGTTAACTATTATTCCCACCCATTTCCTTTCATTAACAAATCTTATTGACCTGATAAAATTTCACAAATATCTGCCAATTTTTAGATTCCATCACTATGTTATTGCTCTATCTTGGGTTGCGGGTAACTATTTGAATTACTATAGCAGCCTTCTGTCAATTTGTTTCAATTTTTTCTCTATGTGGCATAAAAGTTATTTTTTAAAAAAGGTAAGTTTCATTACAATTGCTTCACTGCTTAAATGTTTGCATTGTTTCCCAAAGCTCTTAGAATAAAATTTAACATTCTTACTATTTGCATAGTTGGTCATGGTTCACCTCTGCTGAGTCACGACACTCACTTTACAGTTATGCCCCTCTATCTCCTTTCTCAGCCATGTTTGTCTTTTCTCAGTTGCTAAGAATATATAAAATTATTTTTATTTCAGTGAAAATGTACATGTTGGACCCCTATACCATGAAATGTGCCTACAACTTTCTCTTCATCTGATTATCTTAATTTTATTTTTAAGTCTTCTCTTACACAATATTGGCTCAAAGAAACTCTCCCGGACTACTCTAACTAAGGTAGCCTTTCCCCAGTAAACTCTAATCTTTCTAAGTTATTTATTAGTTCTTAACCCTTTGCTCTAGCTTGCTTTTTTCTCGACTCCTTTATTCTACTCAGGATTTAATTTTTTAAATACCCCAGATTTTACAAAGCGCGGCAGTAGAATAAAAAACTGGAGTTTCTTTTCATACAAACTTATTTATTTGGATTTTTTTTATATTTCTAATTATTGATACATTCAAAGAGTAATTTTAATCTCTATAATTTTTCATGGTGTGATATTTTTTGAAACATTCACCCACATGAAGACCTGGTTTACATTCACATGTTTTGCAAATATAAATCGTCTCTCTTCTTCCTCCTTTGATTTTTCTGTTAGAACAAACAACACAATATTTGTGTTTTTTGTTAGGGTGAGGTGTGATTATATGGAGCTTTCCATCTAAACGTTGCTCTAAGTTAGTGGATGATAATCCACCCCTAGAAGTTAGTGTACTGGTCTAACCTTTCTCACGTGACTGATGTGTCTTAGAAACAAATAGCCTTTGAAGATGCCATTGGTGAAGCTTAGGTGGTGGCATCAGTTGAGACGGCATTTACATTTTACTTGTCCTTTCATGCTAATGAAAACAAGAAAAGATACTGGAAAAATAGACAAAAATCCCCTTTCCCCCCATGGTGAAACTATGTGTCGAGTGTGGCTCCACATATGAGCTGCTACTGATGCTAACCATGTTTAGTCACACTTGACATCCGAGTGCAAAAGGTTAATTATACTAAAAATGCATTGTATTGCCAGACTGGCATGGCTCAGTGGTTTGGTGTCGACTTATGAACCAGGAGGTCACAGTTCCATTCCTGGTCAGGGCACATGCCCAGGTTGCGGGCTTGATCCCCAGTGTGGGGCTTGCAGGAGGCAGCTGATCAATGATTCTCTCTCATCATTGATGTTTATATCTCTCTCTCCCTCTTTCTTCCTCTCTGAAATCAATAAAAATATATTTTTTAAGAATGTATTGTCTTTTGCTTTTTCTTTTGTCTGCCTACTTGAATAGTGTGCATTCCATGAGTTCAGGTACACTTTCTTCTCGTTAACCATTTTTTCTCCAATACCTTTAATGGTATTTGTCATACTATAGATGCTCAGTAAATATATTTGTTTGTTGTATGGCTTCTCATCAAAGGTATTTTAGATAAATGCCTGTCATTGTATCTGATGGATAAAGAGCTTGGGAAGACATTTTAAGGTAATTTATCTCTCCTGTGACTGGATTCCTAAGGATCTTTCAGCTTTCCTATTTGTAGTAAGTTTTGCTAATTTACCTTTGCTTTTCAAATAATGCTACTGGAGTTGTGGCTTAATCACAATTTTTTGTACATATTTTCAGTTATTCCATTTGGAAGTGGGGTGGCATTTTTAAGAAAACATCTTAAATAGGTGCTTGATATTCACTAATACCTAATTCCAGACTTTATCATTTCTGCCAATATATAATTGACAATTTATCTATATATTTAAAAGGCTAAGCAACTGTCTGATCAGCCGGTAGGTACGGCATGCACTGACCACCAGGGGGCAGACACTTAATGCAGGAGCTGCCAAGCTGCTGTGACTTGACAGCAGTGGTTCTTGGGTGACACACCCTGGAACTAGAGAGGAGGAAGCCCAATTCCTCCCAGGGCCGTGTGATTCCACCTTCATCCATGAGTTATGTTGTTGCCGGGGCACTGTTGGCCCCAAATCTGGTTGTCTGCGGAGCTGCGGTGACCACAGACAGTCTGTGAGCTGTTACACCGCCCCAGGTGTGGCCAGCCGGGGAGGGGCCAAGGAAGGTTGGCTCCAGAGCATGTCTGGACCCTCTAGCCCAGTCCTGCCCCACCAGCCACCTTCTAATTAATTGTCTTTCAATGTGCATGAATCTGTGCACTGGGCTACTAGTTCCTTTATAAAGATGGAACATATAGTATATCATATTCTTACTAAATGTTAATTTACCCCAATTTTTATGTTTCAAAATGTTGGTAATTAGTTATATATATTTTACTTGTTTTCTTCCTTCTTTAATGTAAATTTAGTATAATATGTGATGTTTTTTGCTTGGTTTGGTTTGGTTGTCATTTGTTTGGGACATTTGGGAAGGTTAAAAAGGAAGAGTTTGAGGGGCCATGCTTTGAGTAATATGTGGGCCTTCTAAGCCTCTTAAAGGTTTTGTTTTATTGAATCCTCATAGCAAACCTATAATCTCCTTATATAATTTAGAAAAAAACATTTAATAGGGGTTAATGTAAATTCACATTAGCTTAAGAATGTGACCATTGTGGAGTCAGAAGTCCAGTCCTTGAATTTATACTGGCAACATTGGACTGAGTTCTAATCCTAATTTTGTGGGTCTGCAAGCTGTTAAATTTTTAAACAAATGTTAAATGAGCAGACCTCTTTGAAGTCAAGCAGTGTGAAACCTCCAGCATTGTTCTTTTTTTTCCCCCCAGGATTGCTTTGGCTATTTTGGATCTTTTGTGGTTCCATACAAATCTGATGCTACAGAGCTACGATAATCAAAACAGCATAGTATTGGCAGAGAAACAGATACACAGATCAATGGAACAGAATAGAGAGCCCAGCTATAAACCACTCAGATATGGACAGATAATTTTCAACAAAGGATCGAGAAATACATATTGGAGTAAAGATATTCTCTTCAATAAATGGTGCTGGGAAAATACTGGAAAGCCACATGCAAACAAATGAAACTGGATTGCAGTTTGTCCCCATGTACAAATATTAATTCAAAATGGATCAAAGACTTAAACATAACACCTGAAACTATAAGTCACATAGAAAAAATATAGGTACTAAACTTATGGACCTGGGTGGCAGAGAACATTTTATAGACATGACCCCAAAGGAAAGGGAGGGAGAGGCAAAAATAAATGAATGGGACTATATCAAACTGAAGAGCTTCTGCACAGCAAAGGAAATGGACAACAAAACAAACAGGCAGCCAACCAGATGGGAGATTATATTTGTAAACAGTAACTCTGTCAAAGGTTTAATTTCCAAAACATATAAAGAACTCAACACCAAACAAATAAACAATCCAATCAAAAAGTGGGCAGAGGACCTGGAGATACACATCTCCCAAGAAGACATACAAACAGCCAATTGATACATGAAAAGATGTTCAATCTCATGGGCAATCAGGGAAATTCAAATTAAAACTACAATAAGATACCACCTTACACCACTTAGAGTGGCCATTATCAACAAGACAAGCAAAACAAGTGTTGGAGATGTTGTGGAAGAAAGGGAACCCTCATTTACTGCTGGTGGGAATGTAGACTGGTACAACCACTATGGAAAGCAGTCTGGCAATTCCTCAAAAAATTAAAAATAGAGCTGCCATATGAACCAACAATCCCACTCCTGGGAATATACACAAAAAACTCAAAATAATTTATATGCAAAGGTATATGCACCCTTATGTTCATTGCAGCATTATTCACAGTGGCCAAGAGTGCCCTATGATAGGGGACTGGGTAAAAATGATGTGGTGTACTAGTATATACAGAATGGAGCACTACACGGTCATAAGAAAGGATGAAATAGCATCATTTACAACAACATGGATGGACCTTGAGAACATTATGTGAAGTAAAATAAGTCAAATAGAGAAAGCTAAGAACTATATGATTTAACTCATATGTGGAATATAAAACTGAAACTTATATACACAAACAGCAGTGTGGTGGTTGCCAGAGGGAAGGGGGTGGGGGAGGAAAGGGGTCCTAACATGAGGTGGCAGGAGATTTGACTTTGGGTGGTGGGCACATGGTCCTATATACAGATTTTGTAAATTAGTAATCCAAACATGTAACCTATATGTTCATGTTGAGTAATATCACCCCAATAAAATTTAAAAATAAAATGTAAAAATAAATAAATAAATAAATATTGAAAAAAATAAAATAAATGAGCAGATCTATAAATTTTCTATCAGTTTTTAAAACTCCATGAGGGCTTAGTCTTGAAAAAGATAAAATGGCTATTAAAGATCCAGAAAAGTTAATGTTTATTGTTAGCTAAGTCAAGTTATGTAAATAGATGGCAAATTAGAAAGCAGGTCTTATGTTGGAAGTTTCTTGGCTATAATTCACTTTTACTTTTACCTGGAAATGACTATTCATGACTTGTGAATCTAATCTCTGACTTTTGATCTACCTTCTGAACCATCTTTCCATTTTCATGAAAGTTTTTGCTGCTGACCAGTTTTATCAGTCTGCTTTATGCCAGTAGAATTTTGGATGTCTAAAGGATTCTTTTCATTTTATACTTTTTCTGATTCTTTTAGTTCAAACTGGCATCTTGTTGAATATGGAAAATTGTCAGATTTATAGATCTATAAATCTCATTTGTGTCCATCTCATTCAATAAAAACATACCAGTAGATCTCTTTGAAATAACAATGCCCTTATAATTAATTCTTAGAAGCCCTATATATTTTTTTTAATTGGGAGAATCTGGGAATTTTACCCAATGAAATCTTTAAAGGATCTTTTGTCTGACTGAACAGTATTTTCAGATAATATTTTTGACCTTTCTAAGGTCTTAATAAAGAATTTTGTAGTTATAAAATCAGCTTCACTTTAGACCACACAAGTGTACTAACTATCCTATATAATAAAGAGGTAATATGCAAATGGACTGTCACATCATCACAATATGGCGGTGCCTACAGCAGGGGCAGGGCCGGCTGCTCCGCACTCCTGCTGCCACACAGAGCAGAGGGGGGTGGTGGGAGGCCCGAAGGCCATGAAGAGGCCACGCCAAGCCGCTCAGCGGTACCACAGCGAAGAGGCAAAGCCACCCGTGGTCCCAGGCAAAGAAGCTGCTCCGCCACCAGCCTGCACTATGGACTGGTTCAGGCGCGTAGCATGGAGTCTGGGGCCTCTAGCCCACAGCCCTTCAGCTGGGTCTGAATCACTTTTCCCTTGAGCAACATTTTTCCTCGCATGTGTGTATAAGTTCAGGGTTTTGTTTTGGTTTGTTTTTACCCCAGAGATTGAAGGAATCGCCAGCGTTATCTTTTGTGTTTTTGAATCATCCTCTGTGCTTCTCTGATTTTTCAGTTGATAGTTTCCTGGGTCACGGGAAGTCTCCCTCTCCCCAGAGTTAGGAGCACCAGCCCAGGTCCACCCATTGTCTCAGTCCTGACTGCAGGGGTGAGTTCCTGCAGGCTGGGGTTTGATCCCCATGCATTAGCAGTAGGAGACCAGTGCCTTTGTTACTGCTGTGTGTCCAGGTTTAAATTGGACAAATGCCCGGTGGTCCTGCGAAGAAGCTGCCCAGCAGTCCTGGGCGCCAGCTTGGCAAAATATTGCAGGAGGAGAATTCTGTCTGGGTTTTCCCAAATTCCCTCAGCCCCTACTCACCCCTCTGTAAAGGCACAGAACAAGTGAGGCCCCTTAAATAAAAGTCAGAGGTCTCCAGCAATGGTGGACCTCTCATCACAGTCATTTGGACTGCATGGCATTTGAGTATTTATCTAGGCACCTTGACAGAGAAACACAAGCTCAAGTCATGATCTCTTCCCTTAAAAAATTCACAATCTTATTAGAGCAAGTGGATGATAAAAGTGCAGTAATGACATCAGAATGTAAGACAACAATGCAGAGAGGAACAGAGGCAATTGCTAGGGTGATTTTCCAACAATTAGTACAAAGAGTCTGTGCTGTGAATTAAATTTTAAAAAAATGTGTGGAAGTAGCTGCTTCATGAGTATGGCATCCCTTCCTATTTTAAAGGAAGCTGAGTTCCATGTGAACTGTGTACTATGCTATGATATTTGAGGCATAGAACAAGGAAGGCCCTAAGTGTACTATGCTTTGATATTTGAGATATTCTTTATTGTTCAATGTGATTTATTTCTGTATGCCTCAGTTTTATAATAGTTAAATTACTAGAACAATACATCTTGCCATAAAATATTACTATAAGATCAAATGATCAGGTGACATTTATTGTTATTTTCTATAAATGAACACAATCTCTGTTATGCTAAAGTGATAGGTATTATAGAAATATTCAGATAGAGAGACCTACAGGCTTGATTACAATTGAGGTTTACTATCACAACCCAAATTTATTGCTTAAAAAAAAAAGGGAGCCAACTAGAAACTGAACCAAATATAAGCCCTTGAAGGGCAAATGTAAATTGGGTAAGCTTCGCTATTACAAGATCAACAAGAAAAAATTAATACGCAAGAATGAGAAGCACATTGTATCCACTCTAAATATACTATGAAAATACTTAATACACATTATAAAGAGATTTGTTCAAAGAGGATTTCCTAGAGTAGGTGGTATTTCAGTTATTTTTTTAAATGTGAAGAGGTTAGCTAGATAAGAAAAAGGTGTAGGGGTCCCGGATTGCAGAGGGTGCAGGCTTGGCTGAGGGACACCCCCCCCATGCATAAATTTCATGCCACCGGGCCTCTAGTCCTAATATATAAAAAGCCAAGGGCCGTCACGACTGAAACAACTGAACAGAAGACTGAACAGCAGGCTGCGTGGGGCGACAAGGCCGGCAGGGGGGTTAGTGAGGGAAGATCAAACGACTGAACAGCAGGCTGTGTGAGGCGACCAGGCTGGCAGGGGGGACAGTTGGGGGTGACCAGGTCAGCAGGGGGGGCAGTAAGGCGCAACCAGGCCAGCAGGTAGAGAAGGTTAGGGGTGATCAGGCTGGCAGGTAGGTGAGCAGTTAGGAGCTAGCGATCCTGGATTGTGAGAGGGATGTCTGACTGCCAGTTTAGGTCTGATCCTAAACCAGCAGTTGGACATCCCCCAAGGGGTCACGGATTGGGGAGGGTGCAGCTGGGCTGAGGGGAACCCCCTCATGCACGAATTTTGTGCACTGGGCCTCTAGTTACTTAATAACAAATTTTATAAAAATCTAGTTACTTAAAACAAGCATTTATCATGTCATAAAGTTTCTGACAATGAGAAACCTAGGGGTGATTAGCTGTGTGGTTCTAGCTAAGATTCTCTCATGAAGTTACAGTTAAGTTTTTAGTATGGTAGTTAGTACTTATCTAAAAGACCTGAAGGATCTACATCCACATTCACAACCCTAGAAGTTAGCAAGGGCTTCAGTTTCCTCCCTTGTAGGCTTGTTCATGAAACTGGCGACCCCCAGAATGCGTGATGAAGAGAAAGAGAACAAGATGCCACACTGCTTCATATGCCCTAGTCTTAGAGTCAGACCCCATTAATTAATTAATTCACATTCTATTAACTAGAAGTGAATCTATAAGTCCAGCCAACCTTAAACACAAAGGAATGGATATCAAAAGTTGGGGAATCACTGAGAGTCATCTTGAAGGTAAATTATCACAATGAATTTCATCAATATTGGATAATTCGTAGGTAGCCCCATCTCAAATTTTACTTTGGCTTCATTATTTCCCTTATTGCTTCATGAAACTCCAAATACACTTATTATATCGTTCCAAGATATCTCATTTCTTTATTTTCATCTATTTTTACTTTGTGCTGCAACCTCTATTAATTTTACTGATTTGTATTATAGTTTTTAAATTATCTGTTAGGCTGGCTATAATCAGATGTTAAATTTACCTAGTAAATTTTAGATTCAGCTATTGTATTTTTTAGTTTTAAGATTTACCATTATAATTTTTAATTTATTTTTGTTCTTTGTGAAATTCTTTATTTACAATAATAATTCTAATCCTTGTGATTTAAAAGTTAAATATCTGTTATTTTCTGTATATCCATTTTTTATTTGATATTTTGAATTTGTTTGCTTTTGTGACAGGCAACTTATAGCTTAAATGATGGACAATTATATATTAAAAATAATACAGACTTTGAATGTTGGTATCTTCCTCCTAAAAGGATTTCATTTTCTTCTAGTAGATAGAATATAGGCATATTTTCCTTCTCAGGCTGTGCTTATAAGTTTCTATTTTGCCTTTTCTTTCCTAGGGCATAACACTTCTAAGTTTAATCTGAAAGGTTGGGATGTTTACTTTACCCTCTCATATTGGAAAACTCTAAACTTCAACTCTCATCTCCCTAGTATGAGAAAGCTGCTAAAATTTCTGCTTAGCTCTTCAAGCTGCCTTAGATTTTATTTTTACAAATATTACCCCAAGCATGAGAATTTTTGGAGTAAAAAATATATTGCATTCAAAATTCTGTATTTGTTTCTCTCTGATTCCCTTTCCTCTGCATCTTGACCCACAAAGTCATGCCTTGTTTGTTAAACCTCAATGCCAATTTTTGTCTCCTCATCCCAGTGAAATTGCCACAAGCTCTCGACTACCACTACATGTTTTTGCTCTTTGCCCTTGAACAAATGTCAAGCCTGGGAATGAGGGTAAATTTAGAACTCAAATCATTATATTTCTCGCCCTTCAGAATCTTTACCTCTCAAATATTGGCTATGTGTTTAATTCCTGATGTCTTCAAAACACTGTTTTTACATTTTGACCTGATTTCATAGTTGTTATTAGTGTGACATTTAGTCTTATATTACTTATATAATACTATATAATACTTATAATACTAGTGGCCTGGTGCACAGATTTGTGCACATTGAAAGGAAATTAATTAGAAGAAATAACAACATGATGTAACAACAACAAAGACATGATATAAAAACAACAAAAACATGATAGAAAAACAACATTGATAAAAAAATGACTGATAAATTGATTAAACTTATTCTGATATGTCCCTATATACCACATTAAGAGTAAAAACATTTTCAGAGTGCTTAACTAATTTCCCTTGTGATGAAGTATTTACAACTTTAACGTCACATGCTCTTTGAACTCTAGAGAAAGCAACATATAATTGACCATGTCTGAAAATGGGTTCAGGTAGGAATATCCCTACTCTGTCTAGATTTGTGCCAGCAAGAGCTTTATATGTATTGTGCATGCGCAAGTCAAGGTTTATTTTTAAATTGCCAGTGTGTGTCATATGTACTGGTCGGTCGGTCAGATGGTCGGACAGTCAGATGGATGTATGTTTGGTCACTTAGCCTTATCATATATAATAAAAGCATAATATGCAAATAGACCGAACTGTGGAATGACCAGTCGGCGGGGAGTGGGGCTAGCGAGCAGGCGGTGCCAGGGCAGCCAAAGTGCATGCCAGCAGGCAGAGGGAGAAGATGGCAATCAGGGGGTGGTGGCAACCAGCAGCAGCAGAAGGGCAATGGGGCAGGGCCTGCCTCTTGCTAGCTGGTGCTATCCCCTGATCAGCCTGCCCGGTCACCTCCCACAGAGCGAGGCATCAGTTGGACATCCCCTGAGGGCTCCCAGAGTGTGAGAGGGCACAGGCTGGGCTGAGGACACCTCCCACCCCTGCCACCGGGTGCACGAAAATTTGTGCATTGGGCCTCTAGGATAGATGATGGATAGATAGATAGATAGATAGATAGATAGATAGATAGATAGATTGATTGATTGATATAGGCATATTTAATACACAGGCATGGAGTTTCTATTTTTTTCTTAACCCATAATTGGTTCTTAAAATAGTTGAGAGCAGAGATCCAGATGTGGCTATGGTTCTGTAGAATATACTGGGAGCCAGAAGGAAGGTAAACTTTTTGGAAGAGCATCATGACACAATCTGGATAAGAAATAAATTATTTTCTGATAGTGGAAAATGAGTCTCTCATTTCTGTTAAATTGTTGTAAAACTATTAATTATTTTAAGAATCTACTGGGCCTGTACCCATGAGAATATAAAGGTTAGGCTCAAGTGTTCTGAGATTTTCTGAAAATGTAAAGCTTAATGTAAAAGACAAGAATCTTCTCCTGGTTCTTCATTGAATTACAGTCACTAAACTGCCAACTTGCTGACTATGTATATATTTTTTAAGTCCAAAAGTCAAAAGGTGCGTATTCTCCATTGACCTGCTTGTCAAAAACACTGAACACGCTTTTTATATGCTGACAGTTTACGTATACTAGTATGATTTTTTCCAGTTTTCTCCTTACAGCCTTATGTCTCAGGTGTTTTCCTTCTGTTTTTTCAGAACATTCATTCAGGTGATGCCTACATTTTAAACACATTAAAGTATAAGATCTAATTCAGTCAATTGAGAGCCTATAATATTGAAAGGTAGGTTTTAGGTGTCAAGATACAGTGTAAATAAAACACAATATTTTAAAAATTAATATATTTTTTATATCTAGTTAATGGGTTACTAGTAATTATGACCCTTACATAAATATGAAAATAATAATAATAATAAAACACCATATCTAAATTCAGTGATATTTTATGTAATCTAAATTGAAGTTATTTTTCTATGTCAATTACTTGACCAGAAATGACATAAAAATTTAATTATAAATACTTTTTACTGTAGTAATTTATTGTTAGCTTCTATTTTTAATTTTTTTCTAGATGAATATTTTGTTTGTAACTATATAAAGATATTTTCATACTCTTCCCTGCCTTTGAAAAGTCAACTGATTGCCAAAACAGGTTTGGCTCAGTGGATAGAGTGTCGGCCTGCAGACTGAAAGGTCGCAGGTTCGATTCTGCTCAAGGGCATGTACCTTGGTTGTGGGCACATCCCCAGTAGGGGGTGTGCAGGAGGCAGCTGGTCGATGTTTCTCTCTCATCGATGTTTCTAGCTTTCTATCCCTCTCCCTTCCTCTCTGTAAAAAATCAATAAAATATATTTTAAAAAAAAAGAAAAGTCAACTGATACTGAAGCATTGATATTTTGAAGATTTCAACTTTTTCCTCATTAATACAACTTGAGGGCACTGCTATGTTCACCCAATAAACAAACTGTTCACCCAATAAACAAACTGAAAATAAAGTAATAACATATAAATAACAGGATGTATTGTAAAATCATTAACTTTCCTTTTTGGTAATTTACCATAGAATATTTAAGCCTCTCAAAAAATTGTATTGTTCCTGAATATATTTACTTCTATGTGCATTGTCTTGGTGTACTTTACTGGAGATATTAACTCAAAAAAGATTTGCCAAATTACCATAGATTTCATTATTTTTTGGCATAAAAATACAAAATGATAAAGATTTTCTGCTAAACATAATTTTATTGATTTAGTGATTATTTTAAATTTAGTGGTTGACCAGAGCTTAGGAACTGGATACTTTGAGTTTAGATTATAAATTACTTAAAAATGTTGGTGAATGCCATTTCATTTCTTTCCTGAGACTACAGTGTGTTTTTTTACTTAAATCTATATTCTATACTACTGAGTTATGCCTGTCTTTTAAATTATCATAATTTCTTTCTTTTAATGTACATACCTCTTTTAATTTCTTTTTGTATTAGACTCTACAGGTATGTCCAATGCCAGTATTTATTCCTCCCTGTTTTACTTGTCATAGCATGCTATAAAAACTACGTTCAGACTTTTTAAAACTTCAGTAGATATTTCAGTAATTGCTTCTTACAAAATTTTCATAAGGTAAGGAAAGCATTACTATTTTCTAGCTTAAAAAGGAAAAATAGGATACAAGTCAACTCTAGAAATCCCAAATGAACTATTCTAGATGGCAATGGGCCATCTAGATTCACTAGAGATCCAGTGTCCCACTAACCATGTTATACGGATAGACTTAGGCATTTGAAATGTTTTTTTTTTTTTTGCATCATTTTTTCCTAGTTATTATAATCCTATCACTAAGTAGCTGGAAGAGAAAACTTAAAAATAAACAGCAATGGGAAGAAAATGATAAAAGTGAGATATCTTGTTAGCAGTGTAAGGAAAAGATAGGCTCTCAGGGTGTTTATTAAATCAAAGACATGATAAATATTATGACCAAATTAGCATAAATTAAAGGAAAATTAAACTGAGGTATAGAGAATAGACCAAATTATATATAAGTATTTATTCAATCAACTTTTATATTTTTTATTTTGATATGAGTATAGGTTCACAGTAAGTCACAAAAACTAAACAACTAAGTACAGGGAGATTCTATGCATGCTGCACCCAGGTGTCCCCATTGGTTAATACCTTAAATAACCAAGTACAACCTCAAAACTGAGAGATTGAGGTTGATACACTAGTGTATTCTATAGAACTTATTCCACACAGTCATTTTTGCGTGGGAGGTTTATGGTTTATGTAGTGCTGTGCATTTTTATCACATGCAGGCATTTGTGTAACAACCACCACACTCAAGGTACAGAACTTTACCACCACCACACTATCAGGCTAGACGTTTATTGTCATGCCCAAGCTTTCTACCACCTCCATCTCCGACCTCTTGAAATCATCAATCTATTGTCTATCTCTATAATTTTGCTGTTCAGGAATGTCAAAAAAATTGAACAATACAATATCTGAACTTTTAAGATTGTCTAATTCCTTGCCCTAGCTGGTTTGGCTCAGTGGATAGAGTGTAGGCCTGCAGACTGAAGGGTCCCAGGTTCGATTCCAGCCAAGGGCACATGCCTGGGTTATGGGTTCAATCCCCAGTAGGGGGTGTGCAGGAGGCAGCCAATCAATGATTCTCTCTCATCGTTGATATTTCTATCTCTCTCTCACTCTCCCTTCTTCTCTGAAATCAATAAATAATTTTTTAAAAAAGAGATTATCTAATTCCCTTGAGATCCATTAAATTTCTTGTATGAGCCCCACATTCTTTATCCTCTTTTTCTAAGACTTCAGTGATATGGACATTAGATAAATAGTCCTGATTTGGTCTAATGATCCTTGATTTTTCTTTTATTAATCTATATTCTTTCTGTTTTTCAGATTATTCAGATTGGGTAATATCTATTCATATGACTTTTGTGTACAATTTTTTTCCTGTTTACCTCCATTCTGTTATTAATCCCATCCATACAAGTGTATTTTCTTTTTTTCTTCATTTGCTAGGATATTTTTCAGAACTATATTTTCATTTTTTAATATATAATACTAGAGGCCCAGTGCATGATTGAATCATGCATGTGTAGGGTCCCCTACACGCTTTCGCTTTCAATAGCGGGGGAGCTGGGTGCCTGTCTGCTGGTGCACCAGGCCTTTCAGAAGCCTCTGGCTCAGCGGAGGCTCCTCAAAGGCTTGGTGCTGGAGCAGACAGGCACCCAGTTCCCCCGCTTTTGATAGTCCGCGGCGGGACTTGAGCTCGCTGCCCCAGAGGCCCCTTCTGTGCCGCAGCACAGCCATGGCCGCAGATGCTGAGCTCGCGCCACCATTGTTGACAGGAGCTCAGTGTCCCGCTGGCCCAATCGGCTACCCCGGCCACCCTGAGTACCCAACCCTGAGCCTCCCACTGGCCCAATCGTGGGTGTAGCGGAGTGATGGTAATTTACATATTACCATTTTATTAGGTAGGATAATCCTCAATTCCTTAGCCAATATTTTTTTTTTTATTTTTTCACTAGTTTCAGTAGTGTTAATAATTTCTCTTTAAAGCATTTTTATTATTGCTACTTTAAATTTTTTTCAGGTAACTCTAACATCTCAGTAATTCAAATATTAATGTATCTTAACTGTATCTTCTTATAGAAGTTGTGATTGTTCTCATTGGTATGAAGAGTGACTTTTCATCATATTGTGGATACCTTGGGTATTATATTGTGACACTCTAGATCCTATAAGTCTTCATCAGGCCATTATTGGTTTTAGGGTATTTTGATGTTAGATGGGCATAGAGGTATAGCTTCCCTTTGTGTTCTGCTGACAACCAGGGTGAGGTATGGGGGACATCAGAGTGCTGAGTAGCCTTGCTTCACAAAACCTCATTCATCTTGGTTGCTGCTGGATGAGAGTGAAGGCTCAGCTCCTCACTAGTTCCTGTTTCCACCAGGACAGGTTAAGTGGAGTGCTCACTAGCTTGTCTCCTTCCACCTTGTCAAGTCTCATTGCTGCTGCATGTAGCTGGTGACTCAGCTTTCTGATGAACAACTGTGAACGTATCCTGGCAGGTGAATTAGAATGCTGCCTGCTTCTGTGGCAAAGAATTGAAAACCAACAGTGTGTTTAGGTACACTGACATTACACTAGCAGTAGAATTAGAGCATTGCCTCTTTATGCCAAGTGAAGGATGGAAGATCAACTCCTGGGGTAGGCAAATCCTAAGATTTTTCTCTTTAGTTTCCATGACAATAAGTATAGGGACATTGTGCCCATGAGTATCTGTTGTTTGATAGCAAAATAGATTTTGAAGATGTAATTAATGTTGCTAATCAGTTGATATTGAGTTAATCAAAGGGGAAATTATTCTTGTGGTTATAATCTAATAACACGGACCCTTTAAAAGCAAAGATATTTATCCAGCTAATAGCAGAATGAGAAGTCAGAGATATTCAAAACAAAAAATAAAAATAAAAAGGGTGGGGCCCATATATCTTTCCTGGCTTTAAGGCTGGAAAGGGTTATGTAGAAGGACCATCCAGCAGTCTTTTGGAGCTGAACATAACCCCAACTAACAGCCATAAATAATTAAACATAGGATGAAGGTAGTTGATTATATAAATAAGAGGCTCAGAGATTTTTCTGAGACAAGAGTATTAAGCTATCTGATTATGTCTTTGAATGGCATCCCTAAGTCACTATCAATCCATCTGTTGTATAGCACATAGCAATATGTGAATTTCTGGATGATCTTAATTTAATTACCTAAGGGTGGCTCACATCATTGGATTATTGATACAATTTAGATTAGAATAATGCAAAATTCTTGAGTTATCCTAATTCTTGTGGAATTTTTAAAGCAATACTCCAATTGTTTTACTCTAATTGAAGACTGTGATAACAGAATATAAATGAGAAAAATCATAAATGAGAATTGTCTGTGGAGATTGATCTGGTTTTATGCTGGGTAGAGAGGATATGGCTTTGAATAATTTGGTTTGGTTATTCACTGAATCTCTATATTTTTGTAAGAATTGTCATTTAAAAACTTTGTCACTGTATAAATTTTGTAGACACGATCCTTTGTTATTATAAAATCAATAATGGAGATTAGAATTAGATGCAAAAGTAAACTTTAATGGATTTTTCTATCGCCTTATCTTTGAGAGTGAGATCAGTGAGAAACAGTGTTAAGAATACAAAAGTTTGGAAAAGGCGGGAGAGATTCCTGCTAAAGGAATCATATATATATGATTTAGCAGGACTAAAGGATATATATATAATTGATTTCAGAGAGGAAGTAGAGGGAGAGAAAGATAGAAACATTAATGATGGGAATCATTGATTGGCTGCCTCCTGCACGCCCGCTACTGGTGATCCAGCTTGCAACCTGGGCATGTGCCCTGACCTGGAATGAAACTGTGGCTTCATAAGTCTATGCTTAACCATTGAGCTACACCGGCCTGGCAAAGGATTCTTGAATATTAAGTTTCATTGCAATGTTGATTTCATGGAAATGCAAAGAATGCCCACAGGAACAGTTAGGATTTCAGGGCTGCTTATCCAGAGTTTTAAAATCTATTATAGTAAAAAATGAATTACAGACTTTACTGGAAGAAACAATAATTTCCTGAATGTTAAAGGAAAAACAATGGTTATATAAAACTAGAAGTAAACATGATTTACAAATGCAGCAATATTGTTTTCAAATTCAGTATTGAAATATTGTTCTCAAAATCAATCAAGACCGAAAGCCCCAGTGTCATTTACGAGCTATTCCCTCATGGTTCCTTTTTACTCAAATCACATTTGTAGCCTGAGTTGTATTCTGTGATAGAAGGTAACATTTGCTGACTGCACTGGGTGGCATTTGCAATATGCCCTATTGAAATCCCAAATCATATTTATAAAGAAAGGTTCAATCAAAAACATTTTCAACCCATTTACTGATACATACTACATAACCTTCATTATTTTCCCTGTTTTCTAAATTATGAGTTCTTTCCAAACTGACTATCATGCAAAGAAGAAGAAAATAATTTTTATATAACAAGAACACAAGATTTTAAGATGATTTTTACATTGGTGAATATGTATTGTTGACTAGATTTGCTGTAAGTATTCCCCGAAATGAATTCAAGACTGGTTTTCAGATATCAGATGAGAAAGCATATAAGAATAGAAATCTTATATTCATGTTACTGAAGAATCTTTATTTTCTCCATAGATAATACATTTAAAAAATAAAAATAAAGATGGAAAAATGATGTATTCTGAGTACCAACAAACTTTATTATAAATCTAATAGAGGCCAGGTGCATGAAATTTGTGCACTGGGGTGGGGGGTGGTGTCTCAGCTTGGCCTATGTCCTCTTGCAGTCTGGGACCCCTTGGGGGATGTCTGACTGCCAGCCTAGGCCCAATCAAGTCAGCAGTCGGACATCCCTCTGGCAGTCTGGGACCTCTCAGGGGATGCAGAAGTGCGCCAAATGGCAGGCAGCTAGGGAGGAGCCCGAATCGGGCCAGGTGCTGCGCTGCTCGTGTTCATTCCGGCCCGCTGCACCTGCTGCTGTGGAGTAGGGAGAGGCTCCTGCTATGGCAGCTGCACTTGACAGCCGTGAGCCTGGCTTCTGGCTGAGCAGCACTCCCCCTGTGGGAGCGTACTGACCACCAGGGGGCAGCTCCTGCATTGAGCGTCTGCCCCCTGGTGGTTAGTGCATATCATAGTGACCGGTCATTCTGGTCATTCTGCTGTAACAGTCGCTTAGGATTTTATTATATAGATCATTCCTTTCGAACATTGGATCTTCACAATCTTAATTACCTTTGCTTATCTTTCACTATTCATATATGATAGGTAAAGATAATTAAGATTATTGTTGGCATGGAAAAAAGGCTCTTTCATATGCTATAGATGAAATGTGAACATATATTTTGTCATAGAGAAATATAGATAGATGATAAATAACTAAAAATGTATTTTTTAAGGTCTCTTTTTAAAGTTTGTTTTATTGGTGAGTGTGATCAATTATTTTACAATTTATGTTTTGCTCTTATTTTATTTAATGTTTCTTTTCACTAATGGAATTATTAATATTCCATTCATACAAAATGAATGTACATATTATCTTTTATTCAAAGCACTATATTTTAAATTTATCTTCCAGAATTTTTTGTGTTGATTTTATTTCACTATTAAGCAATATGTCTTTTGAAATTTGTGTCATTTTCTTCAATCTGAATATTCACCCATAATTTATTTATTAGTTGCTTTTCTTGAATTTTATTAAACATTTAAGGAACAAATAATACAAATTTTACACAAATATTTTCAGAAAAAGAAGACAAGAGATGACTGACCAACTCTTTTTATGAAATTTTTATGGACTCTAATATATAAATAACTAGAGACCCAGTGGATGAAATTCGTGCACGGCGGTGTGTGTCCCTCAGCCCTGTCTGCACCCTCCCCAATCTGGGAACCCTTCAGGGATGTCTGACTGCCTGTTTAGGCCCGATTGGGCCTAAACAGGCAGTTGGACATCCCTCTCACAATCTAGGACTGCTGGCTCCGAACAGCTCGCCTGCCTGCCTTCCTAATTGCCCCAAACCGCTTCTTCCTAACACCCTGATCACCCCCTAACCACTCCCTGCCAGCCTGATTGATGCCTAACTGCTCCCCTGCCAGCCTGTTTGCCCCTAACTTCCCTCCTCTGCCGGCCTGGTCTCCCCTAACTGCCCCCCCCCTGCATGCTTAATCGCCCCCAACTGCCCTACCTTGAAGGTGTGGTCCCTCCCAACTGCCCTCCCCTGTTGGCCATCTTGTGGTGGCCATCTTGTGTCCACATAGGGGCAGCCATCTTGTGTGTTGGAGTGATGGTCAATTTGCATATTACTGTTTTATTACGTAGGTTAGAGGCCTGTTGCATGGGTGGGGGCCAGCTGATTTGTCCTGAAGGGTGTCCCAGATCAGGGTGGGAGTTCCCTTGAGGCATGAGGCAGCCTGGGTGAGGGGCCGGTGGTGGTTTCAGGCCGGCCACACCCCGGGCAACCCAAGTAGAGGCCCTGGTATCTGGTATTTATTTATCTTCTATAATTGAAACTTTGTAGCCTTGACTAGAGCCAAGCCTCCTGCTTGCTCCGTGGCCACAGCCATTTTTGTTGGGATTTATTTATCTTCTATAATTGAAACTTTGTAGCCTTGAGCAGAGGAGGCCAAGGCAGGCCAGGGCTGTGGAAAGCTTGGCTTCCTCCATCGCCGGGAGCAACTCAAGCCTCCTGCTCTCTCCAGCTCTGTGGATGCCGCCGTTTTTGTTGGGATTTATTTATCTTCTATAATTGAAACTTTGTAGCCTTGAGTGGAGGCATAGGCAAGCCAGGGTGTGTGGAAAGCTTGGCTTCCTCCATTTCTGGGGGCAACCCAAGCCTCCTGCTTGCTCCGTGGCCGCAGCCATCTTGGTTGGGTTAATTTGCATACTCGCTTCTGATTGGCTGTTGGGTGTGGCTTGTGGGTGTAGTGGAGGTATGGTCAATTTGCATATTATTCTCTTATTAGATAGTATGACAAAGAAATTGAAAACAATAGAAAGAAATACAGAAATAGCTATTGATAGATGAATCTCAAAAACATTGGTATATAGTTTATGATTCCATTTACATAAAATTCTAAACAAATCTTACATTTTTGTTTGTGCTAATTACTACACTTAATATATCTTAAAGTTATCCTATATAATAAAGAGTTAATATGCAAATTGACCCTCACACCCTTGCACAAGATTGCTGATCCCATGTGGTCAAAGATGACTGCCACAAGATGATTGGCAGGGGAGAATAGTTAGGGGCAATCAGGCTGGCAGGGAGGAAAGTTGTGGGCGACCAGGCCTGCATGGAAGAGCAGTTGTGGGGGACTCAGGCCTGCAGGGGAAAGCAGTTTGGGGGGGGACCAGGCTTCCAGGGGTGGGCAGTTAGGTGTGACCAGACCAGCAGGCAAGGGCAGTTAGGGGCAACCAGGCCAGCAGGGGAGGGCAGTTGGGGGAACCAGGCCAGCAGGTGAGGCCAGTTGGGGGGACCAGGCCAGCAGGGGAGGCCAGTTGGGGGGACCAGGCCAGCAGGGGAGAGCAGTTGGGGGGGACCTGGCCTGCAGGGGAAAGAGGGCAGTTGGGGGGGACCAGGCCAGCAGGGGAGGGCAGTTGGGGGCAACCAGGCTGGCAGGAGAGGGCAGTGAAGGGTGACCAGGCTGGCAGGGGAGGGCAGTGAGGGGTGACCAGGCTGGCAGGGGAGGGCAGTGAGGGGTGACCAGGCTGGCAGGGGAGGGCAGTGAGGGGTGACCAGGCTGGCAGGGGAGGGAAGTTGGGGGCAATTGGGCCAGCCGGGGAGCAGTTAGGTGTTGATCAGGCTGGCAGGGGAGTAGTTAGGTGATCAGACAGGCAGGCAGGCAAGTGGTTGGAAGCCAGCAGTCTCAGATTGTGAGAGGGATGTCCCAGACTGGAGAGGGTGCAGGCTGGGCTAAGGGATACCCCTCCAGTGCACCAATTTCGTGCACTGGGCCTCTAGTAACAAATCACATGATAGGAATGTGCCTTACAGATTACATGGCAAATGTTAAGTTAAATCCCCTATGAAGTATAGTTACATTAGTTTCCTATGGCTGCCATAACAAAATACCATAAACTGCAAGGTTTAAATACTCCAATTTATCGTCTCACAACTTAAAAGCTATATGTTTGAAATTAAGGTGTAGGCAAGTTTGTTTTTTTTCTGAGGGCTGTGAGTGAGTCTGTTCCACTCTTCTTCCCTAGTTTATGGTGATTTGCTCTCAATCTTTGGATTTTTTGGTTTGTAGATACATCCATTCCAATCTCTGACTTTTTCACATGGTGTGCTCCCTATGTGCATCTCTGTCTCTCTATCCAAATTTGCAATTGTTATAAGGATACCAATTATATTGGACTAGAGGCCTGGTGCACAGGGCAGGGGATTCCTCAGCCCGGCCTGTGCCCTCTCGGGGGATGTCTGTGGGGAGCGGGCCTATGCTGGCAGTAGTACATCCCTCTCACAGTCTGGGACTCCTAGGTCCTTACCATCAGCCTGCTCGCTGATCCTTACCACTTGTCTCGCTGCTCCTTAGTGCTGCCGCGGAGGCGGGAGAGGAACCCAGCTTCTGGCTGAGCGGCGCTCCCCCTGTGGGAGCGCACTGAGCACCAGGAGGCAGTTCCTGCATTGAGCCTCTGCCTCCTGGTGGTTAGTGCCTGTCATAGCAACCAGTCATTCTGCTGGTTGTTCTGCTGTTTGGTCCATTTTCATATTAGGCTTTTATTATATAGGATTAGGACCCACCCTATTGACTTGATTATTTCTGTAAAGACCCTTCCAAACAAAGTCATAATCAAAGATACAAGGAGTAGAACTCCAACTTATCTTTTCGAGGGTCATGATTAAACTCATTACAGGAATGTATTGCAGGAAATAGAAAACTCATTTTAAAAGATAAAAGTTCTTAAAGTCAAAGAATATCTGTTGCTCTAAACTCTGTGTTAAGATGGCCCATTGATGAGACTATTTCTTTACCTAGCTCTCACTGGTAGTGCCTGAAAGCCAATTAGTCCTCAGTATTTACTCACTGTCCAGAATTAATCAAATCCAACATCTCTTTATTTGCCTTGATCTTACACTTAAAATAAATTGTTCTTCACTTCTCATTCCACAAATAGGTGCCCATATTTAGCATTTGCCTGGTTCCTTTGATGAATAATCTGGTTCAGGTTCATTTTTCCACTTGACTTTGTTTCTATCATCTGGGAAAACACTTTTGGTGGTTTTTTTTGTGTGTGTGTTTTTGTGTGTGTGTGTGTGTGTGTGTGTGTTTTTTGCGTGTGGGGTGGGTCTTTTTCTTAAGCCATTTGTGTTCATTTACCAAGACCAGTTTTAATACCATTAAAATGACTGGCTTTACACATTTTTTGTTCAATCTTCCAAAGAAATGCCTTTACTGATATTCCTGAAGAAAGAAAATAATTTTGTGCTTTCTTCCATGTAACAGCACTTAAAAACATTTTAAGAAACCTATTTTATGCTTTTCATGTACTTTTTTTCTGTTTCAATGGTTCATCCAGTCCTGGTTTGGCTTATGTAGTTATATATACTTAAAGATAAACTCAAATATTACCTATGTAAAATTCCTCAAACCTCAAAACCTGGCTGTGTTAATCATTACTTCTACCAAGTTGTATTTCTCTGCATACCTTAGATTATCTATTACAGCATATTGTATTTGTGTATTTAATCGTATTCTACCCACGTGCCTTTTGGGTACAAAGATATTATTTAAATATATTTTCAATTCCAGCATTAGGAATTAAAATTCATAAGCAATCAAAATTAAATTTGAATGAATGGGTAAAAGAATCATGAGTTCTGTAAGCTTTGTCTTCAAGTTGAATAGTCATCAGTTCACCAATGTCTTATTTTATTATGTCTATTATCTATTTGATTGTATACCTGAATGGGTACTCATTAGTCTATGCTTTGTTCAAATGTGACAAGCAGAATTGAACAATAATATCTTGATTTTGAATTATAAATTCCAATTAGTGTTACTGAAAGTTTTTTTTACTGGGAACACATAGTATTTGTTTAAATAACCAGATTTTGGTAAGATATAGTACCTGTGATGTTTAACTTTACACATTTATTTGATTGGCTAAGGGTTGCCCAAATAACAAGTAATATGTATTTTCTGGGTGTGACTATGAGAGTGTTTCCAGAAGAGATTAGCATTAGAATCTCTAGACTGAACAAAGCATATTGTTCTCGCCAATGTGGTGAGCATTGTCCAATTATTTGAGGGCATTAATAGAACAAAGGGATAGAGAAAGAGAACATTTGCTATCTGCTTGATTTGGGACATCCGTCTTCTCCTGCCCTCCTGGTTCACTGCACTCCCACCCTGCTCTGCATTCTTGAGCCTTTAGACTCAAACTGAGACTTAAGAGCCATTGGTTTCACTGGTTCTCAAGCTTTGGACGTGCACTAAATTACTAGTATATCACTGACTTTCCTGGTTCTCCAGCTGCCAGACAGCAGGTGTGGGAGTTCTTAGTCTCCATAATTTCATGAGCCAATTCCTGTAATAAATTCCTGTCTCTTTGAAGAACCTTCACTAATACAGTAAATAAATGTTGTGTATTCTAAAACTAGTGTAATTCTTTCTCATATAACATTATAGACTTGAGCAGATATACTTGGAATGTTCATCTGGGGCCCATAATAATGGATGTTTTGTTATCCTGTATGTCATGGCTTGCAATTTTACCCTTAAGATTATCAACTGGAAGGGAGAAACCTAAAATGGCACAAGCAAGGGGGCTTTTTATTAACCAGTACTTAAAGCCTCATGTGATTTTTGCTCCAAAACCATTGGTTGGAATTCAGTCCCCTGTCTGAAAAATACAGCTTAGTTATGTGCCTTGAAAGAAGAAGAAGTCAATTTTAGGAAACAGATAGCTATTTCTCATATTCCATAGAGAAAAGAATTTTGTCAGGCATACTTTAGGGAGTGAAATAATGATCTGACTATTGAAGCCAATAAACCTTTAGGCAAATTTTTGAGAGAGCACTATAGGAATGGTACTGTTCTCAGTGAACATATTCATATAATATTCACTTAGCATATATACATATACACTTCACTAAGTGAATAACTACCTAGACACACACAAACACACAGATCCATATATATACATAGATTAGTCTATGTATAAATTCTACACATAGTTTATTTTTAAACCATCACAGTATAGCCTACCTAGTTTATGGTGGCTTTTGTGTACTAGAAGCAGGAAAAAATAAATAAAATAAATTTTGAAACAAGATAGACCCATGCAATGGATTGAATGTAAGAGGGTAAGGCATAGATTTATAAAATATTCTGTTATCCAATGTGTAACTATATTTTGAAGTACTAGGAAGGTCACATCACTCTGCTAGATATAAGAATTATAATTGCAAATATAAACTTGTAGAGAATTTTTCATGAGCATTTAGACTGCTTTACCATGTATACTTGAAAATAGTAGTCAGTTCTTCACAACAATGAAGATGTGCCATTTTTAATAGTGTTTGTTCATATAACATTTCTTTATAGTGTTCTTGTAA
Organism: Eptesicus fuscus; assembly: GCF_027574615.1. Taxonomy (NCBI): domain Eukaryota; kingdom Metazoa; phylum Chordata; class Mammalia; order Chiroptera; family Vespertilionidae; genus Eptesicus; species Eptesicus fuscus. The sequence goes on along the minus strand of NC_072474.1, from coordinate 81,948,068 downwards.
AAAATGGAAGAAATATTACCATATATGTAACCAGTGCTTGTTGATGATATTAATCTGTTAGAATCTGTGATTGTGGAAGGGGCAAATATGTGAAAACAACTGCTAAGTTCATGCAAGTTGGGGAGAAAATCTCACTATATGAAAACTTATATCTTAGAAATTTTGTTATTGGCATATTACATATATTTATTTTAATAGTTATGTAGTTTTGTTCTTCACATTCATGTCTTCAATCATGAGTTTTCATTTTTATATGCTACAAGTTAAGGATTTTATTTTATCTTTCTCCACAAATAGGCAATTGGTCCAAGATCACATATTCCAAAGTCTATGATGAGCTATTTTCTACAATGCCTCCATTGTCCTATGTCATACTTTCATGTAAAAGTGATTGTGTTTATGGGTGTTCTGTTGGTCAATAATGTCTACAGGTATTTGGAAAAGGCAGTCCTCATAGCTAGTATTTCTTCCAACTTTATTTTTGTTTCTGTTCTTTATGGTCTGCTATTTTTAATATAATTTTTAGGATCAGTATGTCAGTTCATAAAAAACAAACAAACAAACAAAAAAAACTTTTGGGGATTTAAATAAAATTGGGTAGAATTTAGCCTGGCTGGCATGGCTCAGTGGTAAGAGCATTGAACCTATGAGTCAGGAAGTCATGGTTGAATTCTCAGACAGGGCCCATGCCCAGTTTGTGGGCTGATCCCCATTAGGAGGTATGCAGGAGGCAGCCAGTCAATGATTCTCTCTCATCATTGTTGTTTCTATCCTTCTTTCCCTTTTTCTTCCTTTCTGAAATCAGTAAAAAAATATTTTTAAAAAAATTGTATAGTATTTGTACATTGCTACATTTACTTATATCTTCTTTTTAAATTTTTTTATTGATTAAGGTGTTACATATGTGTCCTTATATCTTCTTATAGGTGTTTTTATGTTGATTTTATAAATTTATCAGAAAAGTTCTTCTACACCTGTTATTAACATTCCATGTTATACCTCTTAAAATTTTATTTGATTTGTTTGATATTTATGTATGTTATATAATTAAGAATAACCAATTTTTCTTATTGGCATGTTTTAGACATAATAAATTATGGATATATATTTTTTATGATCTCTCATATTACAAATATTCTCTACAAAGTTTCTTGAAATTCTTTTGAGGGTAACTACGGCCATGAAGAAAAATTACTTGTTTTGTGTTTTCTTTTTCAAAACATTATTATTTTTTTTTACTTCATGAGTTATGCATCTGTATTACATTTCTCAATATAAAGAGTTATTGCCTAATTTATAAATTTAAAGTACATTTCACGAGAGACAAAATGGCAGTGGAATAGATGGACATGTCCCAAGCCTTGTCCCGGAGCAAATTGAATGAGAAACTAAATCGAATAACATCCACCCTGAATTGGCGAAGTAGACACAGCTGGTGAGACAATTCACAGCTGGGAAGGGCAGAGGATGCCTGGAGAAAGGTAAAATCAGGAATCTGGGCTGGAGAGAACTGCAAGACCTCGGAGCCCAGAGGGTCAGAGGGACACCACGTGGCACCGAGGCCACGTGTCTTGGGACAGGCATAGCGTCTGACTGTGAGAAGGAGGTCCGCAGGACTGCTGGCAGCAGGGGATTCTAGATCTGGGGCCACAGCCACGCAAGACTGAGTCCAGAGGGGGCAGCCCTGGACAGCTGCCCAGGCCGTGCTGTACGGGGGTGAGGATGGGGGGTAGGCTCTCACAGTGGCACAGATCTTTCGCCTCTTTTTGGTCTTTGCTTTTGTTTGCTGAACCTAGTTCATAGGACCTTTCAAATACAGACACTCACCCATGGCTGAGGGGCAGGTGGAGGTGCAGACTTGTGGAGTCTGGGGAGAGGCTGGGGAGAGAAGAGGGTCCAGGAGAGGTAGCCATGAGTCTGGCGCTGAGTCATACCTAACCCACAGGACCCGTGCAGCTATTTTATTTATCCTGAAGAGATAGCCCCTCCCTGCAGTCTTCAGGCAACCAATACAGCCACATCCAGGCTACACCCTGAGTGGTACAAAGGATAAAAAAAAAATCTGAATTAGTCCCTGAGAGTCCACAGGGACTGGCCTAGAGAGAGGCCTTTAGTCCCAGCATCAGGAAACTGAGAAGCAGCAGACAGTACAGAAGAGTGGGATCTTAAACCTGCCAAAGGAACGACACTTCACTTTTTCATTTTTATTTTATTATCTCTTTTTTCTTTATTTTCCTTTGTTTATTTTCTATTTCTTTTTGCGTTACTTTTTCATCATTCTAATTTTTTATTTTATCCTATTTTTTTATTAATATTTTTTCAATTTATTATTATTTTTTTTCTCTTTCTTCTTATTCACTCATCCTCTTTCTATTTCCTCTATACTGAACTGAGATCCTCCCCATATTCATCCAATTCCTTAACCTGACTTTCTGTATATAAGATTCTGCCCCACCCTCTTTACTGGGTATTTGGTGTTTGTATGTTTTGGTTTATCTGTTTGTTCTCTGGTGTTTTCTCCCCATATATATATATATATTTTTTTTCCCTCTTTCTTCCTTTTTCTTTTCTCTTATACCATTTTTTTTTTCTCTCTTTGATATCATTTGTGCTCTCTTTTATCTCCCCTAATTCTCCTTTCTCTGGTGGTCACTTATATTGGGGTTATCGGTTGTGTCATGAGTACACTCGTGATTTGTTCCCTTTGTGTCGTGTCTTCTCGAGGTGGTTTTATCTTGTTTGGCCAATGTGGTAGAGAGCGAGCCACATAACCAGACACACCCAGAGAGGAGACTCTGTCCTTGAACAGGTCAATAACACTCCAGACCCAACTCCAGAGGCAGGAAGAAGGTGGCAACGAGGGAGAGCGTGAGTGAGGGAGGGAGCAAAAGAGGAGTGTGTGGATGTGTAGGGTGTGTGTGTGTGTGTGTGTGTGTGTGAGTGTGTGTGTGAATGAGGCACAGTTAGATCCCACAGGACCTTTGGGGGCAGGCTGACCCGGCTCACCTAACCAGGCAGCCTCTGCTACCTTTGCAAACAGTCCCGGAGTGGCTGGCTCTTCCACAGAGGCTGCGCCTCTTTGAAGGGGAGAGCTGCTGTGACTGGGAGCCCAGCCTCACCTCCACCCAGGGTGCCCTCAGATAACACCCAGGACTCTACAGACACCCCTTCCAGGGACCTGCTGCCTCAGCTGTGGTCCCACAGTCATCAAGACTATATCCACCCCAGGTGCGAGCTTCTGTGAGTTCCAAAGTGCCCTCCCCTCTGGCTGGCCCAATGCTTTAGCCCAGGGCACCATGGCCACATGAGCAGCAACCACATGAGAAGCCTGCCCCAGTCCCAGGAGCAGTAGCCCCACGAGCAGCCCTCCCCGATTTGAGGAGCAACAGACAGGAAACCATAAAAATCTTAGAGGAATCCAGAGGCAGCAAAATCTCAGACATATGCCAAAGCAATATCTTTACTGACACCGCTCCTAGGGCAATGGAAACTAAAGAGAAAATAAACAAATGGGACTACAACAAAATAAAAGCTTCTGCACAGCAAAAGAAACCATTAACAAAACAACAAGAAAGCCCACTGCATGGGAGAACATATTTGCCAATGTTATATCCAATAAGGGTTCAATCTTCAACATTTACAGGGAACTCATACAACTTAACAAAAGGAAGATAAACAACCCAATAAAAAACTGGGCAACAGACCTAAATAGATACTTTTCAAAAGAAGACATAAGGAAGGCCAAGAGACATGGAAACATGCTCCAAGTCACTAATCATCCGAGAGATGCAAATCAAAATTAGGTACCATCTCACACCTGTCAGAATGGCTATCATCAACACATCAACAAACGACAAGTGCTGGTGAGGATGCGATAAAAAAGGAACCCTTGTGCACTGCTGGTGGGAATGCAGACTGGTGTAGCCACTGTGGAAAACAGTATGGAGTTTCCTCAAAAAACTAAAAATGGAACTCCCATTTGACCCAGTGATCTCACTTCTAGGAATATATCCCAAGAAACTAGAAACACCAATCAGAAAGGATATATGCACCCCTATGTTCATAGCAGCACAATTCACCATAGGAAACAGCCTAAGTGCCCATTAGCAGATGAGTGGATTAAAAAACTGTGGTACATCTATACAATGGAATACTATGCTGTAGTAAAAAAGAAGGAATTCTTACCATTTGCAGCAGAATGGATGGAACTGGAAAACATTATGCTAAGTGAAATAAGCCAGTCAGAGAAAGATAAATATCACATGATCTCACTCATTTATGGACTATAATGAGCAACATAAACTGATGAACAAAAACATAATCCAGAGACAGAAAAGCATCAAGGGAGGGTGGGGGTAAGGGGGAGAGAGCAACCAAAGGACTTGTATGCATGCATATAAGCCTAACCAATGGACACAGACACCAGAGGGGTGAGGGCATGATTGGGGGGGTGGAGGGAAATGGGGGGATGAGGACACCTATGTAATACCTTACTCAATAAAGAAAAATAATTTTTAAAAAGTGCATTTCACCCACTCCTTTGATATATATTTTCATAAAGTATGGAACCTCACTTCTGTTAAAAAATTATTAAAATTTTTAAATGAAATACTATTCTTTGTATGTTGTGTTAATTTTATGTTTCCAACCATAACATATTAACATATTTAATAACATTGATATTTATTTTAATTATTATTACATTTCTGAGACAGATTGAACCTGATCATAATGAATAATTGTTTTATAAAGTTTATTGTATTCAGTTTGCTCATATTTTATATACAATACAAGTTATCCCCCAAAATGCAAGCATATTTTAACAGCTGATAGTTCAATTTTGAAAATAAGATATATTCTAATAAACACTGCCTTTATAATTATTCAAAGTGTATGTACATATTTTTCAGGACACCATGCATATTCATTTATGATTTTTTTGAACTTAGATGAAAACTTTACTTTGTCACACAATTTGTGCCTGGCTTTGGCATCAAAGATGCACTTGCCTTGTATAATAAAATGGGAGAAATTCTACTTATTCCTATTATTTCAATGTTTACATAAGATTGGTAATACTGGTTACTTGAAGGTTTGATGAAATATCAAGATCTGATGCTTTCTTTAGGGGGAGAATTTTAAATATTGATTAATTTATGTAATATGTATAATATTTCTAGTATTTGTATTAGGCCTGGTAAGGTTTGTTTTTAGAAAGCTGTACATTTTGCTTGTCAAATATGTAGCATTTATTTTTGTATTATTTTGAGTTCATCTTGTAATGGTAGTTTTTTAACGGTATTTATTTCTGCCTGGCCAGCATGGCTCAGTGGTAGAGCATCGATCTATGAACCAGGAGGTCATGGTTTGATTCCCTATCTTGCTGTTCGTGTGCCTGTTTTATTAGCTTTTTCGAGGAAACATCCTTTTAGTCTATATTTAAGATATTTATTTTTATCCAGTTGCAAAATTTGCATATACATAGTCTACACTTGCAAACATATATGCTAACTCATTAAATTAAAATGACTTTAATTGTTTAATAATTTAATGGTGTTATAGAATATTAAGACATGACTTCCTGCAAAAATTGTCAATCATAGTTGAGTTCATTTAATAATTCCAATTTGTTCTAAATTAGAACCCTACATGTATGCTCTTATTGATCCTAGTCCAAACATTGATTTTCCCTTTGGGAAAGTAAGGTTGGTTGACTCTCAAATACTGATACCTTCAAGTAGTCTGGAGGAAATCTTGTATTTATCCTGAGATAAATGTTTGAGACCATGCTGAGGAGAGAGGAGTGCTAGCTTGAGCTGCAGTGCATCACAAGTGTAAAAGTCTAGGATTATCTCAGATATAGGCAAGGTCCAATCAGAGCCCTTGGAGCTATCTAAAAACCATTTCCCCACAGGACACGTAATAAGAGTGGAAGGAAAAACATGGTATTGGTGATATGGAAAAAATACAGCCCTTTTCTTTTCCTTTAAGTTGGACAAAAGTGACAAACAAAACAAATGGATCTTCCTCAATCAGCAATACTGAATCTTTGGACTTTAAGGCCAGAGGTTCCCCTTAGGTTAATCGATTTTTTGACAACAAAAGAGAGGCGGGAATTGATCAGAGCACTTCATCATGTCAAGGACTTATTTATTTTTTGCAAAGTGGGAAGGCTAATGTTCATTTTTGTCACTAGTCCAGCCATTCCTCATTACGAGAGGTTTTTTTGTTTTTTTGCTTTTAAAACAAAACAAAACGAAACAGTTGAGTTCCATCCAAGATAAAGGCTGGCTTTGATATCAGAGAGCATTGGAAGATAATCATTTCACTCATTAAAATGTCTGTTTTTCCACTTTGTAAAAGTGAATTGCATGACTTGTCAGACATTTCACATATTTTCCCAACAAATTTCAGTATTGATTTTACTCCTAGTACTTTCTTTGTATGCAATCAGCAGAATAAATATAGTTACAGGAAGCAAAAGCATTGCAAAAGAGGACTGTGGGAATACAGAAATAGCAAATGCAAGGAGAACCTACTACCTCCAAGGCTGAAAAAGAATGAACAAGGGAGAAACTAAGAACTTAAGAGAACATCCTCTGGCCCCCACCTCGATCCATCCTGAGGCTGAGATTCTGAACTTGTTGAAGAAGGTATTCCTGCCAAAGAAACACATGGTCATCCAGAGGCAGAAGTTGACAGAAGGGATAGGTGAGGACTGTAGGGGTGAACCATCAGGAGGCAGAGAAATTCACAAGAGAGTGAGAGCAGGCCAAAGCTGGCTGTAGTAACAGTCTGCTGGGTGTCTGAGAAACTTGCTGAAGGGAGCAGGTGAACTGAAGCTGCTCTGCAAGGACCATTGACAGGAGGCCCATTCCCACAGGCCCACTGCCAGCAGGCATACTCACAAAACAACAACACATTAGCAACAGCCAGGGAGAAAGGCGTTTTGTTTTTCTATAGCCTCACAATAACCCTTCACTGTTTTCTGAGAAGGCCTAACATTACTCTAGTTGGCAAAGGGGAAATGTATACCTAATGCAGCTCCAGAATCATCATCACAAAAATCATCTCAAAAAAGCATAGATTTAGAACTAAGAGGACATACACTGATAACTGTCACAGCTCCTATATGAAAAAGTAAGAAAATGTTTCCTAATTATGGGGTCTCCAAAATCAGGGGAGCAAAGGTAGCTACCATGTAACATAATTATCTGTCTGATTTAGGCTTCAACATATTCATCCCCAAAGATGGTTTTTTGGGGGTAATTAAACAATATCAGCAATGTTTTATATTAAAATGTCAATTAAAACTTAGACATGACTGAGGAAGCCATGATAAGCTTTAATAGATCAATATCGCATTAATATGACACATAACAAAGAAATTTGCAGATGAGGAATTTTATTTTGTAAAACATTCAAAACATTATAAGCCAGTTTTGCACGTTGATGTAAATGGAGTTATGGGCTGGAACAACCCCCGATGTCCAAATAGTTGTTCTAACTATTGCCCACCATCCCATATAATTCACTTTAAGTACTTAGTGAGTTTGGTTAATTGCCTTCTTCCCTTGCTTCTTATTTGAAAATGTAAATATTTCCCAGAGGATTATCCTGTTTTGCTGTTGACAGATATCTCTGGAGTCCAACACATATGCCGTTTTTAAACAGGCTTTACTATTCACAGAAGCAAATACCACTCCCCTGGTTCTTAGGGAAATCCTAAACTTTATTCTTATCCAAAGCTGAATGCTGTGCTTAAATATTAGTCTAAAACTATAAGTATTACTGAATTTTCTCGGATTTTGATACCTTGAAGTAAATTTGAGATTATCTTGCTCAATTGCCCATATTTTCCATTTGAGAGAGAGGCAATTGTATATAACTCATGATCAAGTTTATTTGCTGCAGGGACACAATAAGACCCTAGTCATCAGACTACCCAATTTAATTCCACGTCCCATTATTACTGGTGAAGTAAAATGACAGCAGACAAAACAAAGTGAAGGGGCTTAGAAAGGTGCACATAGAACCAGAAAAGCCAAAGTGAGACCATTGCGATGGACACCTTAGAATTTTCACTAGGACATGCTCTATTCTAACTCTATAGTTACCTCTACACTAGTCCAACTCATTGTTTAAAATAATTCAGCTGACCAATCAGCTGATTTTTTGTGCCTGTTGTTGCTTGTATTGGTCTCTGCATATAACTACATACAGCTGACCTGACTGCTTGTATATTTCACACTGGATTGACTTGCTAGGCACACCCAATCGTTGGGTCTTTTGGTGATGCTTTAAGCATAACTGGAATCTTGTCTGTGAAAGATAACTAGCTTTTAATCAGCATCTATAAACCATGCTTAACAAATTGTTTGTTTTTCAATTTGCCTTTATTCAATATAACTCATAAAGAAGGGCAAAAGGTGTCCAACAGTTATTGGACTGTGAGGCAAAGTGAGGTCATTGTGTGCAGCATGGTGGAGGGCACATTGCGAATAGAGGATTCTATTGGTATCCTGACATGGACAGGAGTTTCTGAAAAGTTAGCTGGTGTAGCCATCTGAGAGTATTGTTAGATGATATAGATAAATTTGAGGGTATTTTTCATTTCACGATGACCTCTTATTCCTGAGAATTGCCTCTCTAACACCCAGGGATTAAGTGCTACTGTTGTACTATGTGACACTGTCATTTTGATCACAATTAATCAAACAAGAGATAAACTGCTGCTTCATGCTGGGCCAATCATATTCTGAATTGGATTTCACAGACACTGTTGGGTCTCGCTGTATGAGCTCGAATTATAAATTGTAAACTCAGGAACTGCGGGGTGCCATCCTCAAGTATGAGAGCGGGAATGCTGTGGTCTGTAGCATTGAAAACTGAGGCAGATATTAGAGAAAGCAGAGTAGAGAGGCTTTTTAGTTTCTGGTCCAATCACTTGGAAGTAACAATTGCTCTTTTATTTATTTTATTCTCACTAATTTTATTCTCAATATTTTGCTTAAGGGAGCTCTATTTATTAACATGAGGATATTAAAAAATAGAGAGAGTCTTATTCTTCTAATGTGCACCATAGTTCCTTTCATCAGACCACCAAATTGTACATAGCACGTGTGTGCAAGTGCCTTACATAGGATGAACGCTCAAATTAAACCATGTGGGAGGCTCAGTGTAATTAATAACTCAAACACCCGGTGGCTTATGTGAAAATGTCAATAATACACATTAACTTTTCTTTTCTCACATAAACCATGCATAACGCAGATAAAACTTTTTAAAAAATACTGTTTCTATATATGGCAACACAGAAGCTTTAGAAAAGTATTTTACCCAATTATTTCTGGGGATGTCCTATTATTATTATTTTAATTAAAGGCAGTTCTGTCCCTCAGCTGGGGCCCACTCCTATAATCCTGCCTTTTTCTGCACCCCACTATGAGCTCAAATCCCAAAGATGTGGGGGACCCCAGAGAATGGGATTTTATTAACATGTGTAAGCTGAATTCATGAGTCAAAAACTAGTGGCCTCACCACGGGGCTGCGAACTTGCTTTGTATTTTACTTGTTTCCTGAGGGTGTTTATCCTGAGGCCAGATTTACTTTCCAGCTGAGGCCGACTTTTCAGGGAGGCCTTCCTCTGTGCAGGTTTGGGTGGAACCGGGGTCATTCTGGGGCCTTTCTGTACATAGATGAGGTCTCACCAGGAATATAGTTTCGATGTCTTACCTTGTCTCAGGGTTGGTCTTGGAGAGAAAGGCTTCATTCCCAGGTGCAAATGCAGAGAATAGGTAACCATAAACTGTTTGCTATAACGAAAAAATGAAAAATTTTGAAAAATATGGTTTATATTTCAGTGTAAGATTTTTGTAATATTATGGTTAAAGAGGAAAATAACTTGAACTGGACTGATAATTTGGTAACTTTTATCCTGCTTTTAGGTTTGTGTATCTGGGGGAGAAACACACACACAATCACTTCTTTGTTGTTGTTGCTGCTTGGTAATGCATTACATTTACTTTTTTATTTTCACCTTTTGGCCCCCCTTCACCTATGTCTCTCTCCCCCCAACCACCAATCTGTTTTCTTTATCCATGAGAAGGGTTTGCTTGTTTGTTTCAGATTCCATATGTGAGAGATCATATGGTATTTATCTTTGTCTGACTTATCATGTCCTTGAGGTCCAGCCATGTCATCACAAATGACAAGATTTATTCTTTCTATGGCTAAATAACATTCCATTGTGTATATATTCTATACTTTCTTTATTCACTCATCCATCTGTAGACATTTAGGTTTTGTAATACAGATAGTATAGAAAATTTAAAGAAAAACAAGAATAAATAGTTTTGAAACATCTGTTGTATTTAGGTTCTTATGGGCAGGTAAACAAATAGAAGTTTGTGTTAATAGAACATATAAAATTTAATGTTAATAATATAAAATACAACAGAAAATGTATTATTTATATTAATTTTGATAATGGTGGTAATAGTGAGATGGTTAGAAGTATTAGTAGTATAGCTGACATTTAGTGAGCACCAATTTTGTGCCAGGAACACTGCTACAACTTCTATTAATTTTCTCATTCATCTTCATAGCAAGTATGATAACTGTTATTGTCATTTAACAGATGAAAAAATAAAAATTTAGTCACAGTAATAGTAATTTTTAAGGGGCTATGAAATTTAATTATTTTATATTTTGAGGATTTTAATATGAAAGACCCGTACTTAAATATGAAACATACTCATTATAATTTTCTTTGATATTTCTCTCTGGCTATTTTTATCTTCCTTGAAGCAGGCTTCTTCATATCCTTAAGTATTTAACAAAGAGCATGAAAAAGTTATTATTTCATCTTCCAAGCAAAGTATTAAACCCAACATATTTTGCCCCAGTGCCAACCAACTAAACATTTATTGTCAGAGGAACAGAAATACCTATAACTTTTACAGTTCTTTCTTCAATTTTTCATAAATCTTTTTTCCTTTATGATGTTAATTTTCTCCTCAAGATATGACATTCTCTGATATTTGGAAATAAATGGCAGGTTCCTCCAAGTTTAGAGTGACTAGGTTGTTAAGATTATAAATGTGTATTCCCAGACACTTGAGCATTGTTCACAAATTGGATTTTTGAAGTGTTAGCAATGTTCTCTTTGAGGGATTAATCTCTCCTTCGATAGGGACGAGGGAAGGAGAAGCAACCTAAATGCAATATTCCACCAACTTTATCACACTCTGTTTTTAAAGCTCAAGACCCCAACTTATCTCTTGAGCAATTTTTTGTCTCTTTATCTCCTGTTTGGACTCCGCCAGCCAGATCATACATTTTTAGCACATCTCCAGCATTTTGTCTATGTATTCTAAATATGTTTTCATTCCTATTTTCATGTCAGTTCATCTTATTTTAAGGATTTCAGTAAGTGCCTCAGTGAAAACATTTCCCCTCACTAATTTTCACCTTGTACAATCTAGAGGGATAAATGGAATGAAGAGATCTAAGTTTGAAAGCATCTTAATCAAAGATAGGCCATCCCTTCACTCTGCAGGAAAACTTCATGCTTAACAGCGGAGGCGCCTGCAGTTTGGAAATTGTCATGCTAAGGAGGAAGGCTAAACGCACATTTAGTTCTTTCTTTGCTCCTAGGTAGTAACTAGGCCTTCTAGGAAACTGTTTGGAAGATTCAAAAAAGAGAAGGGGATTACCCACAATGTGTAGGAACTTGGCAGCAATACTGAGTATTTCAAGTAATTAGCACAGTGCTCATCCTCTCTTTCCATTGATATCTGCGAGTCCTATTCAAATACTACTGCTTTTTTTAAAAAAAATATATTCATAAGCTACCTAGTTATTCAATTGTGCTGCATGTGGAAGACTTATTCAATTAAAAGTTCAGAAATACAAACCCTAAGTCAGGGGTGGGGAACCTTTTCTCTGCCAAGAGCCATTTGGATATTTGTAACATAATTCACAGGCCATACAAAATTATCAACTTAAAAATTAGTCAAATATTTAATTAACTCATCAAATATTTAATTAATGCCTTGGTAGGGCCAGACCAAATGATTTCATGGGCCTTATATGGCCTGCAGGCTGGAAATTTCCCACCCCTGCCCTAAGTAGTCCATACAACAAAAGTGAAAAGAAACAACGCAGAGCCCAAATTTCCTAAGAATAGATTTTTTAATTATTGGAAAATGTCATATTAATTATTATTTGAACTAAATCTAAAATTTCAAACATTCTTTTTAGTGAATGGAGAGAAAAAAGAAAGAGATAAGAAGAACAAGAAGATATGCACACATATGCGTGAGAGAAATAGAATTGTCCCAAATTGGTTAATTATTTTTAGAAAATATTTCCCTTGTTTATAAAGCAAAATTTTATTATTATGTAACTAACATAATGTCTTAACAGAAACAAATATAAGCCTAATATTCTTGGTCATATTGAAGAGTGAAGTAAATACATCTTTTTAAAATAAGTAAATTTTTCAAATATTTTCCAAACTAAATTTATTTAAACAGGTTTAAAATTTATTTAAATTACCATTTAAACAATTATGGTGAAATTTGGGGTTAGACAAAGAAGTTTAGATTTTGATGTGCAGAGGTTTCCTCTTCATAAAATCCCACACGTATATTGTTTGGAATATATAACTTTGGCTTTTGAACATTTGTTTGTCATTAAAGAGTTAATATCTGAAATCTGAAAATTGGTAATTTAGAAAAATTAAAACCATTGGTAATCACTGCTGAGAACATTTTATTCACTTTCAGTCATACATGTACATTTGCTTACAAACACATATGAAACTTTATAGTAAAAATTTATAACCATAATAATCTAATCTTAGTTATATGTGCACACACTGAGTGGCCAGATTATTATGATCTCTGAACGCATAATAATCTGGCCACTCAGTGTGTGTGTGTGTGTGTGTGTGTGTGTGTGTGTGTATGTTTTAGAGGCCTCGTGCATGAATTCAGCCTGGCCAGGGGGAGGGGACATGGGCAGTTGGCCGGCCTGCCTGCTGGTTGAACTCCTGGTCGAGGGGACAATTTTCATATTGGCCTTTTATTATATACTAGAGGCCTGGTGCATGAAATTTGTGCATGGGAGGGGGGGGGTGATCCTCAGCCCAGCCTGCACCCTCTCCAATCTGGGACCCCTCGAGGGATGTCCGACTGCTGGTTCAGGCCTGATCCCTCAGGGCCTAAACCGGCAGTCAGACATCCCTCTCACAATCTGGGACTGCTGGCTTCTAACTGCTCACCTGCCTGCCTGCCTGCCTGATTGCCCCTAACCGCTTCTGTCTGCCAGCCTGATTGCCCCCTAACTGCTCCCCTGCTGGCCTGATTGACACCTAACTGCTCCCCAGCCAGCCTGATTGCCCCCAACTGTCCTCCCCTGCTGGCCCAATGGCCCCCCAACTGCCCTCCCCTGCCAGCCCAATCACCCCCAACTGCCCTCCCCTGCAGGCCTGGTCTCTCCCAACTGCCCATCCCTGCAGGCCTGGTCCTCCACAACTGCCCTCCCCTGAAGGCCTGGTCACCCCTCACTGTCCTCCCTTGCAGGCATGGTTGCCCCCAACTGCCCTCCCCTGCATGTCTGGTTGCCCCCAACTGCCCTCCTCTGCCAGCCTGATTGCCCACAACTGCCCTCCCCTGCCAGCCGTCTTGTGGTGACCATCTTGTGACAACGTGAGGGTGGCAATCTTGTGGCAGCCATCTTGTGATCACGCGAGGGTGTTTCGCGAGGGTGCGAGGACCACCTAGGCTTTTATTAGTTTGTGTGTGTGTGTGTGTGTGTGTGTGTGTATTTAAATTTCACTTACCATTGCATTTATATGCACTTTTCAAGTCATTAGACATTTTCTAAGCATAATGTCAAATTGCTTTTATTTTATTGATGCTGAAGAACTAATTTAATATTTAATGTGTCATTTCTCATTTTAATTGTTTTATTTTTTACATATTAAAAAATAACCTGCAATAAACATTGTCATACATATGTATAGTATTGACAATTGCTACTTTAAAATGGGTTTCTGGGCCCAGCCAGTGTCGCCCAGTGGTTGAGCATCGACCCATGCACCAAGAGGTCCCTGGTTTGATTCCTGGTCAGGGTTCCTTCACCAGGGTTGTGGGCTTAATCCCCAGGTGTGGGCATGCAGGAGGCAGCCAATAGATGTTTATGCATTGATGTTTCTATCTCTCTCTCTTAAATCAATACAAATATATTTTTTAAAAATGTGTTTCTTGGTGTAGAATTGGGAGGACAAGATATATTCATATTTTAGACTTTAATTGCACATTTTAAGATATTTTCCAGAAAAGTTTATCATAATCTAAACCATCAAAGCATATCTTAATTTTTCAATATGATTTTTAAGTCTCTAAATGTCAATTTGTTGCAGTAATAATATTCTGTTATTCTTATATTTTATATAAAGCTTGTCAACCAAATTTTTGTGAATCCATGCATAGTTATAATAGTATTAGAGTATATAAGTTAATTTAGCTTGTTTATTTTTCTGCATTCTTTGAATTCATTCAATGTTTTCCTCATGTTCTTTTTTTTTTTAATATATTTTTTATTGATTTTTTACAGAGAGGAAGGGCGAGGGACAGAGAGTTAGAAACATCGATGAGAGAGAAACATTGATCAGCTGCCTCCTGCACACCCCCCACTGGGGATGTGCCCGCAACCAAGGTACATGCTCTTGACCGGAATCGAACCCGGACCTTTCAGTCCGCAGGCCGACACTCTATCCACTGAGCCAAACCAGTTTCTGCTTCCTCATGTTCTTGCTCACTCTTTTCGCCATTTTCATTATCACCCTGAAATTTTCAAGTGCTGTCTATTACAAGCTTTTAGAATCATCATTCTCCCAGTGCTCACACACAGAACAACACTCAGATACCCACATACAACACAAACTCAGCTGTTGGTATCTTTGATTTAGTAACAGTTTATAGGTTTGTTGTTTTAGGCTACAGTTGTTTTCTTAAAAGGACCTGATATTTAGTAGCTGTTTGCCTAACTCTGGTTCTTTATTTCATTTTATCTAATGTACATCCTCTTTTCTGAATATACCACATCTCAGAAAGTAACTATGGTATTACCTCATGCAAGTCTTCTTTTTAAGAAAAAAATATTAGATGCTTTTAAAAGGATATGAAAAATGAGTTGATACTACTTGATTCAGTTGTTTCTTCTCATTTGGTAAAGCATACCCTCTACAAAAACACACATCATACCCTAGCTGGTTTGGCTCAGTGGATAGAGTGTTGGCCTGCGGACTGAAGGGTCCCAGGTTCAATTCCGGTCAAGGGCATGTACCTTGGCTGCAGGCACATCCCCAGTGGGGTGTGTGCAAGAGGCAGCTGATCAATGTTTCTCTCTCATCAATGTTTCTAGCTCTCTATTCCTCTCCCTTCCTCTCTGTAAATAATCAACAAAATATATTAAAAAAAAAAACACAACCACCATTTAACTGCAAAATGGCTAGGTGAGAGTTGTTTTAAAAATTGACCTGATGAACATCAGAAAGATGATTCTCTGTTGGAAATGTTACCCTAATTTAATTGGCATCCTTATCATATAGAATATATTAATCTTACCTAATAAAAGAGAAAAATGCAAATTAACCACCACTCTGCTACACCCACAGCCAATCAGAATGAGTATGCAAATTGATCCAACAAAGATGGAGGTTAATTTGCATATGCAGGCAGAGCGGTGTGAAGCCTGCTATGAAGGGAAGGGGGGCGGCAGAAGGAGCTACTGGAGTGGTGCTCCAGACAGAAGCCAGAACTTGCCACTCTGGGTGGCCTGGGAGCGGGGACTTGTCAGCTCCCGGGCAGCTGGGAGTGAAGCCTGGGGAAGGAAGGCCTATTCTTGCCCGAATATCGTGCAATGGGCCTCTAGTATGAACATAAGTATAGACATTTTCTTATAACAATTAGGATTCATTTATTTTTATGTGAAAAATACCTTTAGTGCATGTTAGGTGCTGGCAACTCTTCTGGAGATTTACACATGTTGACTTATGTGATCCTTATCTTTGAAGGCAAGTACTGTTGGTAACCTCATTTTATATCAGGGAGCTGAGTTACAGAGAGGTTAAGTAACTTGCCCAAGTTAACATTGTTTTCAGGCAATGGAACAAGATTACAAAACAAGGTAACTGGTTCCAGAGCCTGCTCTTAACTGCAAGATGCTCCCCCTCAATCATAATGGAGTGCTTCTAAATCCAAACCTAGGGCCAGACCTTCAGTAACAAGTTCACAAATGTCTCAGAGCACGCCCCCCCCTGAGGGGGTCTGCAGGTCTGCTGGGGGCTTTGGTCCCAGGGCAGGCAGTGCAGCATGCCTGACCACGAACCCTTGGCAGGAGTGGCCTCAGAGCTGGGCGGCGCCGCACTCCCGCTAGGGGCCTTGCTCCCAGGGCAGGCCCCAGCCCCGGTGTGTAGTGTGTGTCCGCTGGGGCTGGGGGCATGCTCTGAGCTGGTCGTGATGCAGCCTCCTGAGTTGGTCATGATGTCCTGGCCTAATTTGCTTATTTCTCTCTTATTATATAGGATGATAATCCATCCAAATGTTTAAAATTTTGATTCTAGGTTATTTTTGGGTGGGCATGCAGTATGTGTGCCTGCACTGATAGCTTTATCTTTATAGTTACTAAGTTCGGAAATGTTGGAATGAAGGTGGGATTCATGTAAACCAGATTTGAGGAAAGCAGGGAGAAATTACATACCATCTTCAGAAAGTATAACTCCTTATTTCAGAATTATCCTTATTTGGAAGTTTCTAAAAATATAATTTGTTTCTGCATCATTTGTGTACTTGTATGCACACATACTTACCCACACACTCATTTTATACTGAAAGAGAAATAGAGAGGGACTTTGCCCTTGAGAAACAAAGCACAAACTCCTATTAGTACAAGGTTATTCCACTTCTGAATGCTTATGTTTTGTCTCTAAAGCTGGCTCGGACATGCTATTACATTAATATATGAATGATGAACTCCAATTTTAACTCAGCACTGCCCTTTATTTAAAAGCAGGGCTCACTAAGATGCAAAAACCTTGTCTTCCTACAAAAGATCAGTTCTGTTTCAGTTTTTATTTTAATGACTCAAGGAAGTTAATTGTTTCTGTTTCTAAAGATGAGAAAACAGACACTCAAATGATACAATCATTATGTTTACAAAGACATCAGTTATTAATGTGGTCTAGGGCAACTGCTAAGTACTCTTGACAAAAGAGATGAAATAATAAGATACTGGGTGGGTGGATTCTGCTTCTTTCTTTTTATATATATATTTATGGATATCATAGAGGAAGGGAGAGGGAGAGAGAGTTAGAAACATCAATAATGAGAGAGAATCATTGATTGGCTGCCTCCTGCACACCCCCTACCAGGATCGAGCCCGCAACCTGGGCATATACCCTTGACTGGAATTGAACCCAGTGCCAATCAGTCCACAGGCCAATGCTCTATCCACTGAGCCAAACTGGCTAGGGCTCAACTTCTTTCTTTGAAGAGTTTTAACTTAGGAATATTTCACACATAGAGATATAGAATAATTATACTAATTATGATTGATAATACATTTCAATATTTATATTTTATAATGCTTTATATGATACAATGTTCTCTTTCCAAGGTCCTATGAGTAAAGCACAAAGGACTTTTTTCGACCTTGTTAACAGATGATGAAATGATATAGAGAGAGTTCAGTAGTTTGTACAAAGACATGTAGTTGTAAGTATGATAAATGAAGCCTGATTCCAAGACACCTATGTGGTATAAGACGGGGTTTTTTAAAATGAATCACCTAGAAAGCTTAAGACTAGTTCCAGAGTGCCGTGCCTCAGACTGTGATTCAGGCCAAGGTGAATATTTCCAATAAGCCCCCACGTGAAACAAACGTTGCTGCTGTGTGGACCACACTTTCAGCAGCTGGTTCCAACAGATCTTGATTTTAATATTGGCTTCACAAATTAAAATTGCCTATTTTTTAATTCACTTAAACTTTGAAGCCTCATTTTTATACAGAGAAATCATAGCAAGTTTTGTTATGATCACTAAGTGAAAACAATATGTTAAAAATGTCTGTTCTGTCACAAGTGCTCAGACTGCCTATATCCATTCTGCTCTCTGGGGCCCCATCGGGGGAGCTTTATTGATTCCTCCAGCTTCTTTCTCTTCAAGATCGCTCCTCCGTTCCCATTCTGATGGAGTCAAGCACCTTTAATGCTTCATTCTGACATCTTCCTGAGAAGGTATTGAACTGAAAATTTAGCAGTTGAGAGAAATATTATTAGAGGTATTAAGTTCCTTTCACAATATCAGCTCTCTCCTAAGTTTGTAATACATTAATCACTTTAATGTTCCTTTCATGTTTCTTTCAGAGTTTTATGACAAAAATGACTTATTAATTCAGACCATTCTGAAAAACTGAATGTGAGAATTTGAAAAAAGTATGACTTCAGTTGAACTTTTTATGATCTTGGGACCAAATTTTTCTTAGTGAATATATTGATGTATAAAGGACAAAATAATTTTAAGGAATTTATTTCATGTAATTGACAGAGTGAAATAATCTAAAGCACTTTAATATAGAGTTGTTTTATTTCAGCAAATTTCATTATATGTGCTTGTGCTAATTGGAATTATGAGCTTAGATTTTCAAGTAATCACTAAAAATGTGTGTTGCTTTCACGAATAAAGGGGCAAGGAAAACGGAGAAGGGAATCCAGATTACTGGCCACTAGGAATTAGAATTCCCCAATGTAATTCACTTTTTTGAAAAGCCACAAAATAATCAAGGGATTAGTTAAAAATCATGAAAATACTTTTATTAATTTAACATTTAAGGTAATTATTTTTTAAAGATAATATTTTATATTTTATTGTTAGAACATTTTAAATCAGTCTTACTAAAATGCATACAGAAAAAATGTGGGGCTATGCGGGATAATATATACAAATTAATGCATAATAATGACTTCTTTAAAAAGTGAGATTGAAATTCTTACATATAATTTTTTGATTTGGGAAAAAGCAGAAAGACACTTTTAAAGTACTATTTTTAATGACAACTGCTCAATTCCTATACTAAAAAATGGGAAATATAATGAAAACATTTGGACCCCACATAATTGAAGCCCAAGTAATACTTCCCAAAATGCTCCCATGTATAAAACATGTAAACAAATAACTTCACTAGTACTTAATATGGGTTATATTTTAATGAACCTTTATGAGATTTGTTCCCATATTAGTTCCACTGAGTGCAGCCCAGTGTTTTTCAGGACAAGAAAGATCTTTTTTATTATGCCCTTGCCCAAGAAGTGTGGGTACTAGCTATCCTGAATTCGAGACTCTGAGAATTTTTTAGCCATAGTAGAACAAGTAGAAATTCTGTAGAACTAATGACATGTTTGATGAGACATATAGAGAAAAAATAAATTATTGTGTCATTCTAAGAGATAAATTTCTTTAGAAAAAAATTTATTTTCACACATCACTGAGTATCTGCTATCTGTCAGACACTTTAGGTGGTTGCTGTACAACACTGAACAAAGCAATGAGGCCCTCATGGAGCTTACATTCCAACAGAAAAAGATAGATGGTAAATAAAAATTAGAGCAATCAAGTAAATATAATAGACTAGAGGCCCATTGCACGAAGATTTGTGCAATAGGCCTTCCTTCCCCTGGCTGCCAGCACCAGTTTTCCTCTAGCACCTGGGACCCAGGCCTTCACTCCAGCCACAGCAGAGAAGCCAAGCCTCGAGGCTTCTCTGCTCTGGCCGCAGCAGAGAAGCCAAGCCTCTTCAGCCTTCAGTCTTCAGTTGTCTTCAGTCTTCAGTCTTCGCTCTGTGCCTGTGTATGCAAATTAACCCACCATCTTTGTTGGGTTAATTTGCATACTCATGCCTGATTGGCTGATGGGTGTCACGGGGGTATGGTCAAATTGCATATTTCTCTTTTATTAGTGTAGATTAGAAGATATCAGCTATGGAGGAAAATGGAACTAGAAAGTGGAGTTGCCTGGAGTGACAAACTGTGATTTTAAAAGGGTCACTGAGTAAGTAGACATTGTACAAAGGCTTCAAGGATTTGGGGGATATTGCCATCTAGATTTTGGGAGAAAGAACACTGCCAGTGGAGGATGTGACAGGGAGTGCAGAGGCCCTAAAGCTGTAGGGAGGCCTCGGCTTCTCATGGAACTGCAGGAGGCTGCTATGTGGATTGAAGTGAGTGAGGAAGAAGGTAAATGTGGGCTGAATTCTGCAAGCCTGTGAAGGCCATTGTCATGACTTTGGCTTTTATGTTTTGCAAACCACTGCAAGATTTTAAGCAAAGCAGTAATATTATCTGATTTATATTCTTGTAATCTTTGGAATAGACTGAGAGTGGGGAGTGTAATTTGATGCAGGGAGAATTTTATGGTGGCTCTTGCATTAATTCAGCCAAATAGTATTAACTCTGACTGGGGAAATAATAGTGAGGGCAGTGAGACGTGGGTGGATTCTGGATACATTTGAAGATGAAGTCCATAGTTTTCTGGCATAGAGGTCGGTGTAAGAAAAAGCGGAAAATGTAGAATAACTTCATCATTCAGAGACAGGATGGAGTTTCTATCAATTGAGAATAGTTTTATGAGGGAAATGAAAGATTCAGTCTGGACATGTTGAGTTTAAAATGGTTTTTAGACATCAAAATGGAGTGGCCGATTTGTCCTGTCAAATTGGATATCTGAGTCAGGAGGTCAGCAAACAATCTAGCACACACTTACTTCAGGATCTGTGGCCATTTGGATGTTATTTAAAACTGTGAAACTGAATAAAATCACTAGGAAAAAAAAAGGAGATATAGAGAAGACAGATCACCAAACAACGAGTCCTGGGGAGAAAAGGAGACTTGGAGAAAGGAACGGGGGAGTAATAAGCAGTGAAACAGACCAGCGAGCAGGTGCTGAGTTGTTAGGGATGAGGTGGACTTGGGGGAGCAAAGAGACCAATATCATAATACTTTTCACAAAAGCATTGCCATTCTTTCTTTCAACTTATATAATTTTTAAAAAAATGCTGAGTTGCATTCTCAAAATTAGTGGCTGATTCTGAAGCCATTTCTTCCATTATTGAGAAAAAACTCAGCACTTTGAAGTGTAAACAGCTGTAATGAAATGATTATTACATACTATTTTCACTTGAGCTGAGATGTTTGATCCTAAATTTCTCTCCCTGGTGAACCCAAACATCGCTCCTTTCCCTGAGCTGATTACTGAGGCCCAGTGAACAGCTCTAATGAATTATAGTGGCAACTCCCCAATGATTATTGATTTCATCTGGCTCACTGAACAGAAATAAGTACTTTCTAATTTGTTTGACATTGAATAGATGTGTTTATTTATTAAAGGATGTTGTAATGGCTATATGCCACCTGGTCAGAAGAAAGAGCAGCTTTTCTTTTCTGGGGCAGATAGAATATCAAGCAAAGGCTCCCAAGTTGGAATTTGCTGCAAGTACCCAACAAAAGGCCATCTTCTGTCAGCTGAAGTATGACAGAAGCAAGACTAGAAATTAGACTTAAATTAGACTCTGAATTTCTTCCCAACTCTTCCATATGATAGCTTTGACTTTTGGCAAGTTACCCAACACGTTATCCTCAGATTTTTCATTGGAGATATGATGATGACAGAAGCCTCAAGGATCATTGCAAGCATGTAATAAAAATAAATGAGTGACTCTGAAAAATTTTAAATATTACAGAGATATAAAATATTATCATTGTTATTAGTGACTAGATTTCCAGTGCCTTCATCCAGCTCCAATTAAGGCCAGAACAATTGTTAATTACTCTTGGAACAGTTGCATTACTTGAACATTTGCACTTTCTTGAGTTTTAAATTTAATACATTATTAAAGGTCACCTCAACAGAATCAGATTCAGTGCATTTTCAGAGAAATAACCCAAAATCTAAAAATTATGTATGACTGCCACTTATAAAGATCTTGCTGAGGGGTTATTGCATTAGTGTGAAAGACAAAATTTCCTCCAGAAAATATAGATGTTGTTATAAAAAAGAAGTATAGTGTTGTTGAAAGGATATTTTAAATAAGATTTTTTCCCATCAGTTGTGATGGATTTTTTAAAAGGTTAATTAATACACATTGTAATGTTGCAGAGGTATATAATGAAAACATGAATAATATATGCCTTCTTTATCCCAATCAAACTTTTTCAATTTCTTTCTCTTGAGATAATCAATGTTACATAATTAGAAATTATGGTACCTTACCAAATATTTTAACGGCTCTAAAATTTTTATACACATGCATTTTGTCACCGAGTGAAATTTAGTGTGATTGACAATTATATATACTCAAGGATCAACAACCTTTTATTAAAAGACATAGGGTCAGGCATATAAGTACAATATGAATACTCTGAGCATATGACTCCTAGTATAGTCTGACAAAACCTTGCAGAGAAAATATACCAGCTTAACCATTTTGTAGTGTACAGATAAGTAATGTTAAGTATATTCACAGTGTTGTGCAGTCAATCTCCAGAACTCCTTTTATGTTGCAAAACTGAAACTCTGTACCCATTAAACCACTACTTCTCATTTCCCGCAGCTCCCCAGCCCCTGGCAACACTCTGACACTTTCTATCTGTGAATCTCCTTACTCTGGGTACCTCCTATGAGTGAAATCATACAGTATTTGTCTTTTGGTGACTGGCTCATTTCATTTAGCATAATATCTTTAAGGTTTATCCAAGTTGCTGTATGAATCAGAATTTCCTTCTCATTTTAAAGCTGAATAATATTTTGTTATGTATATGCCACATTTTGTTTATCTATTCATGTGTGGATGAAAACTTGGGTTGTACCCAACTTCTGGCTATTGTGAATAATGCCGCTATGAACACAAATGCACAAATGTCTGTTTGGCTTCCTGCTTTCAATTCTTTTGTGTATATACCCAGAAGTGGAATTTCTGGATCACATGGAAATTTTATTTTTAATTTTTGAGGTCCCACCATACTGTTCTCCATAGCAGCTGCACTAATTTACATTCCTACCAACACTGTACGAGGGTTCTAATTGCCCAACGTTCTTGCTAACATTTTTTTATGTAAAGTTAACATTGTATTGGGTGGGAGGTTGTGCATCATGTTGGTTTTTACTTGTATTTCCCTGATGGTTATAGTGACATTGAACATCTTTTCCTGTGCTTCTGGGCAATTTGCACATCTCTTTGGAGAAATCTCATTTTTAATTGGGTTGTTTGTGTTCATTATTATTTTTATTGAGATAGAAGTGTTCTTTATATATTTTGTATATTAACCCTTTACCAGATATATTATTTGCAAATTTTAACTCCCATTGTGTAGTTTTCCTTTTCACTCTATGGATTGTTCCCTTTAAAAGACAAACAAATAAAATTTTAACGTATCATTAAATCTGTATATTACTTTGGGTAGTACTGACATCTTAACATATTAATTCATCTAATCTATGAGCCCAGAATGTCTTTTCATTTATTTGTGCCTTCTCTAATTTCTTTCAGCAGCATTTTGTAGTTTTCATTGTATAAGTCTTTTACCTCCTTGCTTAAGTTTATTCTTTCATTTTTAAAAAAAATTCTTTTTGATGTGGGGCCAGCTGGATCCTGAGGTAACAAGTTCATGCTGGAATCATTATCAAAAATGTTCATGTTGGCCGAGACCGGTTTGACTCAGTGGATGGGGCGTCGGTCTGCGGACTGAGGGGTCCCAGGTTCGATTCCGGTCAAGGGCATGTACATTGGCTGCGGGCACGTCCCCGGTGGGGGGTGTGCAGGAGGCAGCTGGTCGATGATTCTCTCTCATCGATGTTTCTGGCTCTCTGCCCCTCTCCCTTCCTCTCTGTAGAAGATCAATAAAATATATATATAAAAAAAAAAAACGTTCATGTTGATAAAAGGATCTGGCTGGAGATTCCCCGGGACCACTGTGTTCATTAGGGTCTTAAAAATGTAATCAACTTGGCTTTGTGGTATCATGCTGTAAGGTTTGTCTGAATCCCCTTAGAGTTACTATTTTCTAACCTGTTTGATGGGCCTCTCTTTGGAAGTATAGTTTCTTCAGTGTCATCATCAAGGACCTTTACTTTCAGAAATAGCTCAGAACCTCAATTTTCTTTAGAATCAGTCTATTATATAAATGAAATGTTTCTGAGTTGGACAAATATGGGGTTGGCATAATTTTCACAACTTCCTGCTCCAGTGATTTTATAGGCAACAAAGTTTCAATTATAACCCCAACATAAATGGCTGCTGACCTTGCAGGGAGCCCCAGGCTTGGCTCCGCTCCAGACTACAAAGTTTCAATTATAGAAGGAAAATAAATTCCAGATACCAGGGCCTCTGCTTGGGTTGCCACGGGGCGTGGCTGGCCTGCAAACCACCGCAGGCCCCTTGCTCAGGCCGCCCCACACCCAAAGGGAACCCCCACCTGATCCGGGACACCCTTCAGGGCAAACCAGCTAGCCCCCACCCCTGTACCAGGCCTTTATCCTATCTAATAAAAGAGTAATATGCAAATTGATCATCCCTGCAACACACAATATAGCTGCCCCCATGTGGTCAAAGATCCTGCCCCCATGTGGACACAAGATGGCCAGTACAAGATGGCCAGCAGGAGAGGGCAGTTGGGAGGCACCCGGCCTGCAAGGGAGGGCAGTTGAGAGGGACCAAGCCTGCAAGGGAGGGCAGTTGGAGGTGATCAACCCTGCAGGAGAGGGCAGTTAGGGGTGACCAGGCCAGCAGAGGAGGGAAGTTGGGGGCAAACAGGCTGGCAGCAGAGTGGTTAGGGGGTGATCAGGCTGGCTGGCAGAATCGGTTAGGGGCAATCAGGAAGGCAGGCAGGCAAGCAGTTGGGAGCCAGCAGTCCTGGATTGTGAGAGGGATGTCCGACTGCCCGTTTAGGCCTGATCCCATTGGGCCTAAACGGGCAGTCGGACATCCCTCAAGGGATCCCATATTGGAGAGGGTACAGGCTGGGCTGAGGGACAACCCCCCTCCGTGCACGAATTTCGTGCACCGGGCCTCTAGTCTATATATAAAAGCCTAAACGACCATTACAACCAGTCAACCAAACAACAGGTCGACTGGTTGCTATGATGCACACTGACCACCAGGGGGCAGACGCTCAGTGCAGGAGCTGCCTCCTGGTGGTCAGTGTGCTCCTACAGCCAACTTCCCATGGCCCCTCCCCACAGCTGGCTGGCCCCAATTGGCCCCAATCAGGACTGGGTGAGATGGCCCTGATTGGCCCCGATTGCAGGCCAAGCTGAGGGACCCCACCCATGCATGAATTTGTGCACCAGGCCTCTAGTATTTAATAAAGTCTGATGCTTCCTGTTGGCTCATTGAAGTGTCTTGGGGAGGATTATGATACTTTTTCTCATCTCCAAAGGTTAACTCCAGTACAGACCTGCACATTATAATTCATGCCTTTAGAAAGGACCCACTCTTTACTGCAGCATTCTTCACCAGAAGAAATGCCTTTTTTGTTTTTTAATCTTAAGATTTATCCACCTGTTTCTACTTCCTCATACTCACTTGTTCATTATAAAGGTACTTTTCCATATTTCTGTCTGCTTCCTGTTTCCCCCAGTTCTCATCTGGTTAACCTCAATCATCACATGGAGGGTTTTTAAAATCCTTATGTAAATCACAAACCTCCCCAATTTCCACTGAATCCTCGAAGTATATTTAAGTCTATAAATATGCAGTGATATGATTAATTGATCATAGCAGAGATATTATCAGGGGCTTCTCACTTCCTCTGGTGACACTATATGTGAAATTTATCAGGGAGGGATGGTGGAAGGAATTGACATTTTCCAAGAAACAATTTTAAGCCCCTATTTCTTGTTGATTAAACACCTTGAGGAAACAGTGTTCATATCCTTCCAAGGTCATGCCTACTACAGTGGTGTGTTTTAAATTAACTAGTGCCTCTGGGTAATTTCTATGAACCATCATTTTATCTATCAGTCACTGTAAATAACTATGTTGTTCTAGATGCTGTGGAGTATTCTCTTAAACTGACAAATCTTACCAGGGAAATCAAAGCTATCTTAACGTCATCTTAAACCACAGGGATTGCATACCACTGATTATCAAATCTAAACACATAATCACTAGCATGTCATTAGGCAATTTTGGACACACGATATGACATTTAATTTTAGAAAATATACCTAGTCTGGGTTTTGTAAAACAAAAATATTACACTTGAGATTGAATAGATAGTGTCCATGTGAGGTAGGTATATGAACTGCAAGATAGGTAGTTATTTAATGTAAGCTGTTAATTTATAAAATTTAGATAAAAGAAGTCCATTAGATTGTTTTCTGAAATGTCATGAATTCTATGATAGCATTCAATGATATTTTCTCTTGGTGGCAATAATGATAATGATGATAGATTACATTTATTAATTGTTCATGTGATATTGTTCTATACATATTAATATAGTTAATCAAAATAATTATTTATCTATTTTCTTCTCATTTTAAAGTAAAAGAAGAAAGTTTAGAGAAATTAGGCAACTCTTCTCAATGCTACACAACTGATGATTGATAGACCTGGAATTTGTTACTAACTCATATGGCTCTGCACACTTTTATGTGGACAGTCATAGAAAGAAGAGATTTTCCTGCTGCTTTGGGTTGGCTCCCACTTTTTTCAGGTTATTGGTGCATTCCAGAAATATGGAATGGAAGAAAGAGGAGTTGGAAGAAGTTATCTGTTTCCTTTCATTGTTTGATTTATTTGTTTATGCTCTGTTTATATTTTAATGGCACACATGTTTGTTCTGTTATATGCTGAGCATAAGGTACAGGTGGAGGAGAGAGGAGGGATAATTAAAGGAAAAGAAAGGCTTGAAGGAGATGAGGAATGGGCTAATGGCATCTAGGAGGAATAATGATGACATAGCCAAGAGAACCATCTATTCCTCAGAGACAGAAGACAAGAAAGTAAACATGGGGCATGAGGCATGTAGATATGCAGGCAGAAATAAGGCAATAGATGCATATTAGTTGCAGCTCCATTGGGGTAGAAAGTCATCATCAAGAGTGAGGAGGGAGGAGCCAGTGTGTCTAAGTCGTTGAGCATCGACCTATGAACCAGGAAGTCTCAGTTCAATTCCTGGTCAGGCTATATGCCCAGGTTGCGTGCTCAATTCCAAGTAGGGGGCATGCAGGAGGCAGTCAATCAATAATTCTCTCTCATCATTGATGTTTGTATCTCTCTCTTCCTCTCCCTTCCTCACTGAAATCAATAAAAGTACATTTTAAAAAAGAATGAATGAAGATTATGAGAATTATGGGGTTTGAATAAAAATATAAACTGAGAATAAAGACAATACTGATAATAATAGTTGTAATAGAAAAATCAGGACTATGAGTCCAGGGCCAAAGTTTTCATGGAAAGTAATAGGCCAAACCTGTCACTCAGAAATTCTTAAATGACTCTTCAGGTGGCAAAAGTCTCAAAAGAGGAAGTTCGTGCTTGATTGCTAAAGGGAAATAATGTGTAAATTGGAATATCAACTTTTGACATAATATATATTATACTTATTTATCTTGGTAAACTATCTGCCTCCCTGAGGAAATATAAGATTCAAACAAGTATAGAATTTTACATAACTAGTCATTGATTTTTTCCCTCATTCTTAAAATGTTCTTGACATATAGTTAGTCCTCAATAAATATCTGTTGAATGAAAGCTCAAAGTATAAATCAAAGAATAATGATTAAAATGGTAATTGGCAAATAAGAATGTGTACTTTGCCTTCTGGCCCTATGATGTGAGCATGAGAAAAAGGAGCAGATGTAAGAAAGGTAGTATCTTGAGGGACAATCCAATTTCAGTTAAGGCAAAAAGGCAAAAGGAAATTATGACAAATTATACTGGAAAGTACTGAGTCCAAGATGAAAATATGGCAGGTAATAAGAGAAAGCAATTAATGGCCAAATAGCATGCTAATTTGACAGAGACAAGTAAAAAATAATGCTTGTTTTATGGCATGAGTAATATTAGGTAAATTATTGTACCATTATCTTAATTAGGGTCACAATAAGAAACAGATGGTACATTAAAAGGATTAGATGTAGAGAGGGAAATGATGAAATTATTTACAGGAATGTGGGAAAAGCCAAGGGATCCAACAAGATGATGGTAAAGCACCTGTGAACTAGTAACACTGCAATTCATTATGGCTCTCCTGAAAGATAAGGAAAGATGGTGGTGCTACTAAACCTGCCAAAACTTCTAACTGGGAGATGGGTATGAATAAGGGGCTATTGTTTGAGGTAGACAATTTCAACCACTGGCAAAACTGCAACCTTCCAGGAGGATGGAGGTGGGCGGAAGGAGGTAAACACACTGACTGTCCTCTATATCCTTCTGCTTATACCCATCGGTGTCAAATATTGGAAGAGTCAAACTTAGAGCAAAAGGAAGTAGAGAATGGATCTGGCAAGGCAGGAACATTTATCAAGATGTTGAACAGTGATGGAGAAGCAGGAACATGCATGCTCTTTCATGTATGTATGTCCATGTAAGCTTGAGACTTGTTTGATTTGTTAAGGCATGCATCATGCAAGTGGTCTGATAAAGAGGCAGCTAAAAAAATATGTGTAGAGGTTGGCTGTTCCATACAGTTGCCAATAGTTTAATGTACTTACTAGGCATTATTATAAACTAGAGGCTTGGTGCATGAAATTCCTGCACAGGGGGGTGTCCCTCAGTCCGGCCTGCACCCTCTCCAATCTGGGACCCCTTGGGGGATGTCCGACTGCCTATTTAGGCCGGATTGGGATTGGGCCTAAACCAGCAGTCGGACATCCCTCTTGCAATCCAGGACCACTGACTCCTAACTACTCACCTGCCTGCCTGCCTAATGCCCCCAACTGTCCTCCCCTGCCAGCCTGGTCACATACAACAGCCCTCCCCTGCAGGTCTGGTCGCCCCAACTGCCCTCCCCTGCTGGCCTGATCTCGCCCCCAACTGCCCTCTCCTGCCGGCCTGGTAGCCCCCTACTGACCTCTCCAGCCAGCCTGATTGCCCCTAACCCCCTGCCAGCTTGATCTCACCCCTTACTGCTCTCCACTTCCAGCCAGATTGCCCCAACTGCCTCTGCCTGGGCCCCTACCACCATGGCTTTGTCCTGAAGGAAGTCGAATGTATGGAAGATGGCCAGTCTATCTGGTCTAATTACATATTACCCTTGTATTACTATAGATATGTAGTTAGTCCAAATTGAGTTGTGCTATAAGTATAAATACACAACAGATTTTGATCAGGTAGTATGAGAAAATGTATAAAAATACTAATATTTTATGTCAATTTTATTGGATATATTGGTCTAACTATAAATACATTATTAAATTTAATTCCATCTTTTTCATTTTTACATTTCTTAAAGTTACCACAAGAAAATTTAAAATTACACTTGTGTCTTTCATTTGTGGTTCACATTAGATTTCTATTGGACAGTGTTTCTACAGACTAGAGGTACGAAGAAAAGAGGTTTCCACATAGGATATAAAATTAGATGTGTCTGGGATTCCTAGCTTCTCTTGGCAGAAGCAGAGTCCGTTTTCTTCCACTAGCAAAAGCTTTTAATCCCATAATTTTATACAAATTCTGCACATCTCTATGCCCCGAAAGATATATTGATCAAAAGCAATGACTCACAAAGGAATGGTGGTATGTTTTACATTTATGCTTTACAATATCTATAGGGAATTTTTCTTAAAGTTTTATTTAGATGTTCTCAGCTTTTACCTGAGGTCTTGAAAAATTTGACATCTAAATTTTAATTCATTATTATCTAAACAAGGAACCTTAAAATATTTTCAAGGCTCAATCTAATATTCTTTTTTATGTCAGTATTAATTTGTATAAACCCATAGAATGTATAGCACCAAGAGTGAACCCTAATATAAATTATGTATTTTGGGTGATAATCTGTCGATGAAGGTTAACCTCTTTAAACAAATGGACCACTCTGGTGCAGGATGTTTATGATGTTGATAGCAGGGGAGGCAGTACATGTGTGGGGGCCGGGGCTCTATGGGAAATCTCTGTACCTTTCCCTCCATTTTTCTGTGAATGAACTGCTATAAAAGATAAAGCATATTTTTCAAAAAGTAACCCAGTCAGGCAGGCATTCCATACCTGTGGAATCTGGTCCATGTGCTTTTTTTGTTTTGAGAGGGAGTGGGGAGGAGAGGAGTCAAGGAATCAGTTAGAGTGTATTTCTCAGTCTGTAGCCATATCTTGGCCTCTTTCCTTTATACTTTTTGTATACCTTCTGCCCATTACTCAACATTCTTCTCAGATCTGGTTTCCATCACATTTTAGCCTATGGATCTTTTTCCTTCCCATGAATTTTTATCACACATTGTCTCTGATTTGTGTGTGTGTGTGTGTGTGTGTGTGTGTGTGTGTGTGTGTGTGTGTGGTGTGTGTGTGTGTTGCAATTATAATGTTTTACATTCTTACTTAAGGGCATGCTTTGAGAGAAGAAGGGAAGAGAGGCAGAAGGAGAAGGGAAGAGGGAGAGAGAGAGAGAGAGAGAGAGAGAGAGAGAGAGAGAGAGAGAGAGAGAAACATTGATTGGTTGCCTTCTGTATGTGCCCCAACAAGGGATGGAACCCTTAACCCTTAACCCAGGTATGTACCCTGACCTGGAATTGAACTGGCAATCTTTCAGTAGACAGGATGACACTCGACCAGCTGAGCCACTCCCCACTCTGGCCTGGCTGGGCATAGTACTTTTTTTTTTTTTTAAATTTCATCCTTCTACCCCCTGCCTTTTGGCAGCTATTAGCTTGTTCTCTCTATGGGGTCTGTTTCTGTTTTGTTTATCTATAATAGTAAAAGTGAAATATGCTAATTAGACTGGACATCCTTCTGGATGTCCTTCTGGACGACCTTCTGGATGAAGCCGAGGCTGCAAGGGAAGCCCGGGTTCCAGGTGCTGGAGGGAAGCCGGTGCCAGCAGCAGGGGGAAGGAAGGCCTACTCTTGCATGAATTTCATGCATCAGGCCTCTAGTTCATATATATACACATACACATACATACACATCTTCTTTATCCATTCATCTACTGATGGACGTCAAGGTTGCTCCCACATCTTAGATATTACTAGCAACACTGCAATGAATACAGCGGTTCATATATGTTTTTGAATTAATAGTTTTGTTTTATTTGAATCAATACTCAGAAGTTCAGTTGCTCGATCACATGCCGGCTCTATTTTTAATTTTTTGAGGAACCCCTATACTGTTTTTCATTGCGGCTGCACTAATTTACAATCCCACAAACAGTATGTGAGGTTTTTATTTTTCCACATCCTCTACAGCATTGGTCATTGGTTGATTTATTGATGACAGCCATTCTGGCAGCTATAAGGTAATAGCTCATTGTGGTTTTAATTTGCATTTCCCTGATGATTAGTGATATTGAACATCTTTTCATATGTCTATTGGCCATCTGCATGTCCTCTTGGGAGAAATATCTATTTAGGTCCTCTTTCCATAGCATTCATTCTATAGTACTTATCTATCACCTTGGTTTTATGTTTTTAATATAACAGAACTTAGGTAAAATTTGATTTTAATTTGTTTTAAATCTATGGCAATCATTTCAAAAGGTTCTTAGTAAAGAGGTCTTGAATGTTTTATAAAACTTTAAGAAAAAAGAATATTAATATATTTACCACTCTGCTAGGTGCTATAATCTTCCTTAATTTTCTACATTCCTGGAAAAAACTTACAAGGTGTGACAAGTATTGCAAAATTAAACAGGACCCTTGGGGTTTCCTACATGCCATTCAGTCCCATTATAATGAAATCAAAATTCCAAATCCCAATATTTTGTGGCTATTAGCATTCCATTGAACTTTATAAAAGGACTAAGCTATATAAATCCTGTGCCTTTGTAAAATTGCATTGAAATAATGATATTATGCTTTCTAATAAAAGATACCTGCTTCTTATTCCACAAAAATTGTTGCAATATCCAGCATTAGATGCTACAAGAAAGATTTATAGATGTTGCTCTCAAAATTCATAGCCTCCAAAGTACCAGCTAAAGAAAGGTGAGGAATATCTATTTTATAATCTTTTAGTTTTGGTGGCACAATCTACAATATAAGGCCTCATGTGTGGTGGCTGCTTTAATTTGACTAGGAAACATATACTTCAGAGACAGATTTTCCCATGGGTTAGAAGGAATAAACTGATGGGGCTTTTCATAGGTCAGCTCTGGGACAGATAGTGACTTATTTGGAGTGGAACAATAAAAACTATTTCTGTAAAGTGAACCTGGGGGTTGATATGATAAACCATGGAGAGATTACAATAGAATGGTAACTATAGCAAAGCTTAGGGCAACTTTATTAACAACAGGAAGTCAATGTGTTATGGGCAACATTTTCTGACTTTAAGAGCTAAACACAGAAAATCTCATATTATACATTTTTTTAGGATATATTGCAATCAATATTTATTTAAATGGTTAATTATATAAGTGGCACATGTAGTACATTCAATCAAAGATTCATGAGTTGTAAGCCATTGGTGATTTTGTAATTTAATGGGAAATTATAATTGCTCAAAATATATTTTTTATAAACTTACTATAAATCAGGCGATTCTAAGTGGCTTGCTTATATGTATTTATAAAGTAAATTATACTTTCAGATAAATTTTACTCTGGCCAGCTTGGCTGGTGTGGCTCAGTGGTTGAGCACTGACCCTTGAACCAAGAGGTCACTGGTGTGATTCCAAGTCAGGGCACATGCCCAGGTTGCGGGCTCAGTCCTCAATAGGGGACATGCAGAAGGCTGCCATTCAATGATATTTCTGTCTCATCGATGTTTCTATCTCTCTATCCCTCTTCTTTCCTCTCTCTGAAAATCAATAAAATTTAATTAATTAATTTTTAAAACTTTTCCCATTCTTAATAATTTAAACATGTTCTATAGTACATACGATTTGCTTCTTGATTATAGTTTTGAAAGTTATAGAATTGAAAAAAATAAACTAACTTGAAATATATAGCTTTTCCTTATGCATATACTTCTCCATTTTATTTCTCTTTCTACTACACTTCTTCATATTTTTCCTCCTTTTTTTTTCTTTTTTTATTAATCCTCACCCTAGGATATTTTTTACATTGATTTTTAGAGAGAGTGGAAGAGAGAGGAGAAGACAGAGAAAAATATCAATGTGAGAGAAACACATCTATTGGTTGCCACCTGCAGGAGCCCTGGCAAGGGCCCAAGTGGGAGGAGCCTGCAACCAAGGTATGTGCCCTTGACCAGAATGGAAACCAGGACCCTTTGGTCCACAGGCCAATGCTCCATCCACCGAGCCAAACTGGCTAGGCCATATTCTTCCTTCTGATAAGACATTTAAAAATAATTAGTAGAGATAAATTCTATAGCTTTATAGAAACACTTAGTACTGCCGTGTTCAATTTCAGCAGAGTGTTTTTCAACTTGTTTAAAGAAATCACTATATAATATCAGAAGGAAGGCAGGGGAGGGTGGTGGGTGGGACGAGATCAACCAATGAACTTATATGAATATATTCATAGTCCATGGACACTGGCAATAGGGTGGTGAAGGCCTGGAGCAGAGGGCAGGCTAGAAGAGGTCAATGGGGGAAAAAGGAGACATGTAATGCTGTCAACAATAAAGATTACAAAAACAACATCTATTAGATCTGTGAAGCTTTAGAAAAAACCAAATATTTTCAAACCTTTGAGCTCTGAGTCTATCCATGGCATCATTTCAACTCTAACATTTCCTCTCCACAGCAACTGCTTGAGGGGCTTTGGGGAAGCAAACCACTTTTTCCTCTGACATTTTCCAACTGCCCTGAAGCTGGGGTTCAACAGGGAAGGAATGTATTGATTATCCTTTCATCTGGGAACTCTTTGCATGTCCCTGGGCCATGCATGTATATCATACAGTGACAGTTCCCACCAGGTGTTAATTTAACCTGAGGACACAGTTAAGTAGGTGACACACTCAAATCTTCTGGACCCTTGTTTTAACCTAAAGTGTGCAAAAAAAAATGGCATCAGCAACCCATCAGAAACATTCTTGAACATCAGTGACCTGTTTCAGTGCCATATCATGTCTACAAGGTAACAAAATGCGACACATTGAAACAACTGACACTTTAGATATTATGAGCAAAATGAATATTTTATGATTAGTTTCTAGTTTTATGAATCAAATTGACCAGGTTCTGATACCTGTTACCCAACCAAATATATACTAATTTAGATATTACTGAGCAGGTATTTTGTAGATGTGGTTAACATTCACTCAGTTGAAAGGCTTTAAGAGCAAAAAAAAAAAAACAAAAACAAAAACAAACAAACAAACAAAAAAAAACAACCAACAACTTGTGGTTTCTTTGAGGAAGGAAATGTTTTTTCTCAACTTTGCATCTTCAGCTTCTGCCTAAAAATTTCCAGCCTGCTGACCTATCCTACAAATTTCTGACTTGCCAATTTCCACAATCATATAAGCCAAGTCCTTGAAATAAATATATAGATGTAGATAAATATAACAGATATAGATATAAACATAGATATAGATACAGACACAGACACAGACACAGACACAGACATAGATATAGAGACAGACAGACATAGAGATAGAAGTAGGTATTACTGGTTCTGTTTCTCTGAAGAATTCTAATAGAATACTATTTACACAGTGTTCAGTAAAACGTTCTCCTTTGCTGGCAAAGCTAGCTTTTTATCTTTTCCTGTATGAAGGCAGCATCTGGCTTGTCTTTTTGGTAGAATGTAATCTTATTAAAAGTCTATAGTTACAAAATAGGACTGACACCTGTCTTCAATTATGATTCTCATAATACTGGATTGCATGATATTATTTTAACTACAGCATATAATGAGTAATATTATGACTCTAGTCTATTTTAACATGCTTTCACTTATTTTTGTCTGTGTACCATTTTTACTCCACTATTCTTTAATTTTATATGCTTTAAATTTTGCATTAGCCTCTCTGATATTTCCACTATTTATATTTGCTCTGTAGTTATTAAAATTATTCTTTAGTTTCAAAAGGAAAAAAGAAATTTGTTTCATCTCATCTGTCAAATTTAATAATTTTATAGTACTGTCTGGAAGGCTAAGACAAAGAAGGATTTTCAGTCTGTGTTCCTGAGCAGTAGGAACTGTTGCTATCTGATATTTGCCAGGGGCATGAGAGAAAGGGGGCAGGGAAAAATGTGATACTCTGGGTGCACAAGCCCTGGCCTCTCTTCTGAGCTCTAAACCTAGATCCAGTTACTTCTAGATATTTTTTAAATGGCATCAACAATCACCAAATTATCTAAACCAAAAAAAGATTCCTTAAACTCCTCTGTTCTCTGTGGCCTTTATCTTACCTGACACTGAACATCAACAATTCTGATTCTTATACATCAATTTTATCTGTCTACCCCTCATAGGCAGCCTTGTGTATACTCTTATCAGGGCACTTCTTTAAAGGTGACTTTTTAAACTCACATTGAACAATTAATCTCTTAAGAACAAACATTTTAAATTTGTCTTTGCACACCTAGTAGCAAAAATAGTTTATGATATGGAACAAATTGCCACTAAATGTTTGCTAAGTGTAATAACATCATCTATGAGGCTTTCCCATTGCCAACAAGATTAGATCTAATTTAATCTCCACCTCTGCCTGTGTTCGTTCTTCTCCTAAATACTTCCTACAAGCTACTTTAAAAATTTTTGTCTTATTTGTTAGCATGATTATCTCACATTAGTACATGTTTACTTACTTATGGAAACCACATTCCTAATCATTCCTGTACCACTTGTATTCAGCACAGGTCCCAATCTTTATTCTCTCAACAAAGATCCAGTTATAGGGGAAGGGAATGAGAATCCTTGAGCAATGGAAAAGTGCTCATGGTCTAGATTCCAGATGCTTTTCCAGGCACAATTAAAAGTATTGTGTACTTAATATTTTGATTAAATTTACTCAGAATACATTCATGGATATTCTAGATCAGGCTCAGATTAGTTATTCTTACTTAAATGATAATAACTACACTGGTTGCCTTTGCCCCAGTTTTTACCCTGAAATGACACAATAAAAGCCAGATTTAAAAAAAAAAATAGTCTAGTACCTGTATAGCTAATACTCCATTGGTGAGGGATGAAGAAACATGGATTTTCTCTGCTTATATAGAGAAGGAAGGAGCTGCCTCCCTCTTTTCTGCTTAAAGAAGGCACAAATCCCTCTGCTCCTTGGACATAAGCTCCTGGGCTCTCCCTCTAACCATATGGAAGATGAATGCTTCTCTATAAGAGCCAGATATACCCATGTTTTTCTAGATATTACTACCTAGCGATGTCTCTAAAGTCCTGGGCACCATTTTCCTTTGAAATATACACAGATCTCAGGAGTTAGGTAACTCTCTCGAGTTCTCTCACTATCTATGTAGGTGAATACTAATCTTCTAGTACTTGCTCTTAGCCCAGGGTCTCATGTTTTAGCATAATTTATTCAGAACGCTCCAACTCTGCTGAAACCCAAAAACATTTTGTCTATATTGCCACAGTGTGGCTGTAATCTTTCAAGACCAAGCCACCTCAGTGAAGTGTATTTTGAGGAAACATAGGTTAATATGGAAGATAAACTAAGAGAACAAAAGTATAGGTGCTTTAATGACTATGCAGGGCCTTATAGCCACATAGAGGAATGCATAGATACAAGCATACACACACACACACACACACACACACACACACACACACACACACACACACACGACAGAGTTGGCTTTCTGAAGTTATTGTCTCAAAGGATCACTTGGGAAGATGCGGAAAGAATTAAATAGACATAGGTGAACAACATTGTATTTGTGTTGCTCTGATTTTATTGCAGTTAAAATCTTAGAACATAAAAGGCTTAGGTTTACAATTGTTTTGTCAATCCCCAGGTTTTAACCTGGTTAATAACCATACCTTGAAAATTTAAAGAAATAAATCTGTCTTTGGGAACAAGTAAAGGGTTTACAGAAATAAATAAATCCCAAAGTTAACACTAAAAATATATATTATCTACTTCACAATTTTACTCCTTGTCTGTTTCCATTATTCATACTTTTTTTTGCTTTCTTTTTGGCTTCTTTTTGCAAATCTAGGCAAAAGAGTATCCATAAATCATCCCACTTATTATTTTTTTTCAAAATAGGATATGTGCTAAATTATGTTACAACTAAAATGATTTTGAATAGTAAATCCAACTATAAAATAATATCATCATTCACTGATAATATTCATATATCTGTGTGTCAAGTATTGTTTACTCTCTTGAGTCTCATTTCTGATGTAGAACATTGTTATGTCAGTGACCATGAACTCTAGTTTTATAACACCAAAACACACACAAGACCAAACACATAACTGGACAATAGAGCAATATTCTCAATGTGCAGGAAAGAGCTCAATGCTGTTTTCCTCTTTTTGAAGCACCTTCAAATCAATATGCACAAAGTACTAAAAAAAATGTTGCTGAATCCACAGACTTTTTCAAATGTAGGCTTGAAAGAAATTTATTCTGTTGTTATATATGAGTGGAACATTACATGAGGTCATGGAAAGATATCCCTTCATGTCTTCTACAGCATAAGTGTAATGAGAGCATTTTTCTTACAGCTAACCTTGATGCTTTTAATATTGAAATGTCAAGGTACAATTCAGTAATGGAAAAAAAAAACTTAACTTAAATGCATGTTTGATATAATTTCAATTGTTAAGACCATGCTGAGATTTTTCCACTGATGTATCCTTACCAATAAAAATCTGTAAACTTCTGCGGATCAGTGCAGATGCCTAAAGAAAGACTTTGAATGCAAACTGTACTTTCACTCAATGCCATAGCCATAGTACTTTCCGGTAGTTTGGGCAAGTCATTATCAATGCTATTTTTCTCAGCTTTTGGAGAGGAGAGATTTTGAAGACATTTTCTGACAATAGTCTGGCTATCACATGGTACACCTTCCTCTCCTGCCCACTCCCTAAACAGAGACAGTCAACAAAACACCTGAACGCATGGCTACCTAGAAAAGGAAATATTATGATTTTGCAGATGAAGAACATAAGACTAAAAAAAAAAACACTATGTTTTTTTAAAGAAATAAGTTTAATAAGTGATACAATTTGGGGAATAAACATGCCTTCGCAAATCCAGCCAGATACTCATTTTCCTACAACACAGGCAAAAACAAAATTCCATAGGAGTGATCTAAGGAGGCTGAATGAGTGAGAACATGTGAGCTGGAACTTAAAATACCAAAGAACTAGCAACTAATAATTTGACAGAAAAGAGGAAGTATGCATCTCAAATGGAAGAAAAACCCATCAATGACATAGAATAAAATATAGGGAATGCTGATCGGTCTGGAGCTCAATTTTCTCTTCACAAAGGAAGAATTTAACCTAGAACTCTATTTCTAAAATTAACCTATAAATCAGTAGCACAATAGAACACAATAGTATCCTAAGGGTTATGCAGATAGCATTTTTCTGAGATATAAACTTTAATGAAAACATCTGAGAGGTTATATGTAATAATATCACATATATTCATGCATCCAAAATATATGTATTCATGATTTAATGTATGCCAACCACAGTGCTATCTTCTGGGGATAGCAAGTCTACATCCTTGTCTTCACTGAGCTTTTGTTCATGTGTATAGTGTGTGTGTGTGTGTGTGTGTGTGTGTGTGTGTGTGTATGTGTGTAAACATATTTTATGTGTATTGAGGGTAAAAGAATGTGAAAATATAATTTTGAGTCAGAAAGGAAAATATATATTTTTGACACCAATTCTTGGTACTGGGAAAGTATATGAGATATATGAGGTAATTATAGATGTACTAAAGAAAGGTAATTCTGTGGCAGTATACTATAATAAAGATTGATAAAATGAGAGAATGACAATAGCTAGGTTAGAACTATTATAGAAATATACAGGAGATTTGATATTCAAAATGCCATTCTTGTCTGAGCATCAGAGTTGTGTCAGGAGGCAGAAATCTGATGTTATTTTGCCAAACTCTAGACATCAAGAGCAGTATAGATAAATAAATTAACTCAAATAGCTTGCTATTAGCTACTTTGCTTTTGTCTTAATACTAAGGAAGGCTGGTGTACTTTTTGTATTCCCTGAAAGATTTGCATTCATTAAATCTAAGGTAGGGAAAACTATGAGGAAAAATTAACTAGGTAATACATCCAGAAAGATCAAGTCATATGTACAGTAAGTAAAGGCTAGCAGACTTGATAATTACACTATTAGCAATGAACTCTAAATAAATTTTAATATGCTCCACAAAATAAAAGATTTTGTTTGCCTCCCATCCTAAACATCAATGGTTTTTGATACATAATAGGAAACCAGAAATTATTGATTGATGAATGATTAATGATAAAAATAGGAAAGAATTAAAAACTAGATAGATGTGGAAAGTAGGGAAAATGCCAATATCCCTCATGAACATAGATGCCAAAATCCTCAACAAAATTCTAGCAAATCAGATCCAGCATTACATCAGAAAGATCATACACCATGACCAAGCAGGATTTTTCCCACGGATGCAAGGATGGTACAATATCCGCAAATAAATAAACATAATACATCACATAAACAAATTGAGAGATAAAAATCACAGTCATATCAATTGATGCAGAAAAAGCATTTGACAAAATCCAACATCCTTTCTTGATAAAAACCGTCAGCAAAATGGGAATAGAAGGATCATACCTCAACATAATAAAAGACTTATATGACAAACCTACAGCCAACATCATACTCAATGGGCAAAAACTAAGACCATTTTACCTAAGAACAGGAATGAGACAGGGATGCTCACTTTCACCACTCCTGTTCGACATAGTACTGGAAGTGCTAGCCATAGCAATTAGACAAGAAGAAGAAATAAAAGGTATCCAAATTGGAAAAGAAAACATAAAACAGTCATTATTCGCAGATGACATGATACTGTACATAGAAAACTCTAAAGACTCCATCAAAAAACTACTAGATTTAATAAATGAAATCAGCAATGTAGTAGGATACAAAATTAACATCCAGAAATCTTCAGCTTTTTTATACACCAACTAGGGGCCCGGTGCACGAAATTCGTGCACTGGTGGGAGGGGGGGGTAGGGGGGGTGTGCCCCTCAGCCCAATCTGCACCCTCTTCAATCTGGAACCCCTCAGGGGATGTCCAATTTCCAGCAGTCGGACATCCCTCTCACAATCTGGAACCGCTGGCTCCTAACCACTCACCTGCCTGCCTGCCTGATTGTCCCTAACCCCACTGCCTGCCTGCCTGCTCGCCCCTACCTTGATCTCCTGCCAGCCTGATTGCCCCTACCTTGCCCTCCCCTATCAGCCTGATCACCCCAAACTGCCTGTGCCTTGGCCCCCCGTCTGGCCTCCCTCTGGAGGCACCACCCCCATAACCCCAATGCTGCTGCCACTGCAGGTGGTTATGGCTGCCTGAGCCTTGGCCTCTGTAGCCACTGCGGCTTTGTCTGGAAAGATGTCCAGAAGACAACCACTCTAATTAGCATATTACCCTTTTATTAGTATAGATTTGGGGACCATTACAACCACGCAGAACTTGAAGAAAACACATGGCCCTGGTCAGTTTGGCTTAATGGAGAGAGCATCGGCCTGTGGACTGAAGAGTCCAGGTTTGATTCTGATCAGGGGCACACATGCCTGGGTTTCGGGCTCAATCCCCAGTAAGGGGCCTGTGGGCGGCAGCTGATCAGTGATTCTTTTTTTTTTTTTTTAAATATATTTTATTGATTTTTCACAGAGAGGAAGGGAGAGGGATAGAGAGCTAGAAACATCGATGAGAGAGAAACATCTACCAGCTGCTTCCTGCACACCCCCCACCGGGGTATGTGCCCTCAACCAATGTACATGCCCTTAACCGGAATCGAACCTGGGACCTTCCAGTCCACAGACCGACGCTCTATCCACTGAGCCAAACCAGTTTCGGCTGATCAGTGATTCTTATCATTGATGTTTCTATCTCTCTCTCCCTCTCCCTTTCTGAAATTTTAAAAATATATATATATTTTAAAGAAAACACATGATCTTCACTTTGGGCTTTGTCATCTTACAATATCCTTTGTGCAGTGTTTTAACTTCCCTCAACTTTCCTTTACCCACCTTTAAAGTGCAATCTATTTTGG
This sequence comes from Eptesicus fuscus, assembly GCF_027574615.1. Taxonomy (NCBI): domain Eukaryota; kingdom Metazoa; phylum Chordata; class Mammalia; order Chiroptera; family Vespertilionidae; genus Eptesicus; species Eptesicus fuscus. The sequence goes on along the minus strand of NC_072474.1, from coordinate 81,906,683 downwards.
GGAAGATGATCAGGAAAGTGATTCCAGTGGGTAGAAGTTTTTTTTGGAGGGGATGGGTCACGAAGATATTTAAAAATTGAGCATGGTGATGGTTGTACCACTCTGAATTTACTTTAAAAAAACAGTTCATTGTACACTTTAGGTGACATGTACAGTATATGGGTATTTCTCAACAAAGCTGTTCTTTTATTTCTTTTTAAATAAAGACCAGTCTTATAATCAGTTGCAGGTGTTTTCAGAGGCCCCTCAAGATTTGCTCACCATGTCCCAAATCACAGCTGTGATTCCCAGTTGCCTCCAGTCCTGGTGGATCTGGATGGTGTGGTTTGCAAAGGAGAAGGTGGCAAGAGGCTTAGGGAATTTCGGCAACCCCATTCCCCCGGTCTCCTCATAGGGCACCAGGGCCATTCCCACTGTGCCAGCTCTGCTCCCTTTAACCTGTTGGGCAAAAGAATCCTGCGTGCTCTGGCCAGAAAGTGCATTCTTTCTTAGGTGGCCCGGATGCTTTTTTTAAGGTCATTTTATGGATTCAAAAGAATAAACAGAGATGTGGAAAGCTTTTGTCAAGGCAGACACCCGGGGAGCGCCGGGCTCGGCCCGGACACGCCCCCGGGGTGGCGATCGCCCCCGGGAAACCCGCGGAGCGCCGGGCTCGGCCCGGACACGCCCCCCGGGTGGCGATCGCCCCCGGGACACCCACGGAGCGCCGGGCTCGACCCGGACACGCCCCGGGGGGGCGATTGCCCCCGGGACACCCGGGGAGCGCCAGGCTCGGCCCTGACACGCCCCCCGGGCGATCGCCATGCTGACACCCGGGGAGCGCCGGGCTCGGCCCGGACAGCCCCCCGGGTGGCGATCGCCATGCTGACACCCGGGGAGCGCCGGGCTCGGCCCGGACACGCCCCCGGGGTGGCCATCGCCCCCGGGACACCCACGGAGCGCCGGGCTCGGCCCGGACACGCCCCCCGGGTGGCGATCGCCATGCTGACACCCGGGGAGCGCCGGGCTCAGCCGGACACGCCCCCCGGGTGGCGATCGCCATGCTGACACCCGGGGAGCGCCGGGCTCGGCCCGGACACGCCCCCGGGGTGGCGATCGCCCCCGGGACACCCACGGAGTGCCGGGCTCGGCCCGGACACGCCCCCGGGGTGGCGATCGCCCCCCGGGAAACCCACGGAGCGCCGGGCTCGGCCCGGACACGCCCCCGGGGTGGCGATCGCCCCCGGGACACCCACGGAGTGCCGGGCTCGGCCCGGACACGCCCCGGGGTGGCGATCGCCCCCGGGACACCCGGGGAGCGCCAGGCTCGGCCCTGACACGCCCCCCGGGCGATCGCCATGCTGACACCCGGGGAGCGCCGGGCTCGGCCCGGACAGCCCCCCGGGTGGCGATCGCCATGCTGACACCCGGGGAGCGCCGGGCTCGGCCCGGACACGCCCCCGGGGTGGCCATCGCCCCCGGGACACCCACGGAGCGCCGGGCTCGGCCCGGACACGCCCCCCGGGTGGCGATCGCCATGCGGACACCCGGGGAGCGCCGGGCTCAGCCGGACACGCCCCCCGGGTGGCGATCGCCATGCTGACACCCGGGGAGCGCCGGGCTCGGCCCGGACACGCCCCCGGGGTGGCGATCGCCCCGGGACACCCACGGAGTGCCGGGCTCGGCCCGGACACGCCCCCCGGGTGGCGATCGCCATGCTGACACCCGGGGAGCGCCAGGCTCGGCCCGGACACGCCCCCGGGGTGGCGATTGCCCCCGGGACACCCACGGAGTGCCGGGCTCGGCCCGGACACGCCCCGGGGTGGCGATCGCCCCCGGGACACCCACGGAGCGCCAGGCTCGGCCCGGACACGCCCCCCGGGTGGCGATCGCCATGCGGACACCCGGGGAGCGCCGGGCTCGGCCAGGACACGCCCCCCGGGTGGCGATCGCCATGCTGACACCCGGGGAGCGCCGGGCTCAGCCGGACACGCCCCCGGGGTGGCGATCGCCCCGGGACACCCACGGAGTGCCGGGCTCGGCCCGGACACGCCCCCCGGGTGGCGATCGCCATGCTGACACCCGGGGAGCGCCGGGCTCTGCCCGACAGGCCCCCCCCTGTGGCAATCGCCATGCGGATCCCCGGAACTTACAGGATTGGGCGCAGCCATCTTGGTCTTCCCAACGGCCGGATGGGCCACCCGGAGTCCCGCCCCCAGCCTCTGGCAGGCCCAATCATGGGCATAGCGGAGGTGCGGTCAATTTGCATGTTTCTCTATTGTAAGGTAAGATAATGAACTCACAGAAAGATAAACAACAAAAACAATACCATTTCTCATTGCACCAAAAAAATTAAGATACCTAGGAATAAACCTAACTAAGCAGGTTAAAGACCTGTACTTGGAAAACTACAGGACACTGAAAAAAGAGATAGAGTAAGACATAAACAGATGGAAGAACATACCGTGTTCGTGGATTGGTAGAATCAACATCATTAAAATGTCCATACTACTCAAAGCAATCTATAGATTCAATGCACTCCCCATTAAAATAGCAACGGCATATTTCACAGACCTAGAATGAACTCTCCAAAAATTCATCTGGAATAAAAAAATACCCCAAATAGCTCCAGCAATCATGAGAAAGAGAACAAAGTAGGAGGGATCTCAATACCAGATATTTGTATTACAAAGCCACTGTTCTCAAAACTGCCTTGTACTGGCACAAGAACAGACATATAGACCAACTAAAGGCCCAGTGCACGAAATTTGTGCATGGGGTTGTGTGTGTCCCTCAGCCCAGCCTGCACCCTCTCCAATATGGGACCCCTTGAGGGATGTCCAACTGCCCGTATAGGCCCAATCCCACTAAACGGGCAGTCAGACATCCCTCTCACAATCCAGGACTGCTGGCTCTCAACTGCTTGCCTGCCTACCTGCCTGATTGCCCCTAACCGCTTCTGCCTGCCAGCCTGATTACCCCTAACCACTCCCCTGCCAGCCCGATTGCCCCTAACTGCCCTCCCCTGTAGGCCTGGTCACCCCCAACTGCCCTCCCCTGCTGGCCCAGTCACCCCTAACTGCCCTCCCTTGCCAGCCTGGTTTCCCCTAACTGCCTTCCCCTGCTGGCCTGATTGTCACCAACTGCCCTCCCTTTCAGGCCTGGTTTGCCCCAACTGCCTTCCCCTGCAGGCCTGGTCATCCCCAACTGTCCTCCCCTGCAAGCCTGGTTCTCCACAACTGCCTCCCCTGCAGGCCTAGTCCCCCTCAACTTCTCTCCCCTGCAGGCCTGGGTCGCCCCAACTGTCCTCCCCTGCAGGCCTGATCACCCCCAACTGCCCCCCTTGCAGTCCAGGTCCCTCCCAACTGCCCTCCCCTGCTGGACTGACCACCCACAACTGATCTCCCCTCTTTGGTCGGCCATCTTGTGTCCACATGGGTGCAGCCATCTTTGACCACATGGGGCAGCCATCTTTGACCACATGGGGATAGCCATCTTCTGTGTTGGAGTGATGGTCAATTTGCATATTACTCTTTTATTAGATAGGATGGGTACATGAATGAAGTGTACAATCCCTAGGACAAGTTATTACATAAAGGTGTAATTAACTCAAAAGTATAGATAGGTCTATCCTTCTTAAATATTTTCTTAGGTAAAGGATAAGTTGTCTTGGTAACTAGAAAAACTTGACTCTGAACATAGAAGGACAAGAGCCATTGGTAGGGAACTGGGGAGATACAGTGTGATAGACAGTGGAGGAAGGAACTGAATAGAGGGCATGGGAGAAAAGTGGCTTTAATCTTGAGAGAACAGTCTCTTAATATTTTTTTGAAGACCTTATATTTTTAGAGCAGATTTCGATTCATAGCAAAATTGAGAAGAAAGTACTGAGATTTCCTATATACTTCCTGTGTCCACACATGCATAGCCACTTTCTTGGTCAGCATCACTCACCGAAGTTGTGCCTTTGTTACAATTGATTAACCTACATCGACACCTCATAATCACCCTAAGTCCACAATTTACCTTCAGGTTAACACTTGGTGTTATACATTCTATCAGTTTGAACACATGTATAATGACATATGTCTGTTATTATAATATCATACAAAGTATTTTTGCTGCCCTAAAAATCTTTTGAGCTCTGATCCCATTTTTATTTCCAATGTTACACTGATATAAAAAAAAAAAGTAAGAAAGCCAAGGTTTCCAAAATGCTTTTAAATTATTTTTAACATCCTTATTTTTCCTTTGTCAAACAACACACTTAGTTTCTAGGTAATCAGGCCAATCAAACCTCAGAGCCATGTACCCAGGGAGATCAGTAAATTTCTCTTAAGGGAAATTTTTAATGACAAGACAGATAGCCATCTGATAGACTCCATTTGTTTCGATTGCTTCTGCACTGTTGGAAAAGGTGACTTTGACATTGCTTCCAGCCCTACATTTTTATGATTCAATGATTCATTTAAACCATCAGTACTAACTATAGAATAATAATTCAAGCAAATCATAAAATTTTGGACCCCAGGTTGCAATAAATTTATGTGAGGTCTAATGTTTCAAACAAATAGCTTTTATACCATTATGAACACACACATATTAAAACTAGATACTGCTTATACTTAATTTGAACCGAAATATTACATGCTCAAATTCTCATCCAGTAAGACGTGATTTCTGATCATTTGCTTATCCTGCCAGAACTCTCAAACTAGTGTATGTCATTTATGAATTAATATTTCCAGTATATGCTAAAATGTTAGAAATAATATCACAATATTTACATACTTAAAACTCTTCCATCTTATGTATTATGACCGAACCAATTACTAAGTGCAAGATTAACACCAATCATTCACTTATTAAACAATTATTTGTTGACCAATTATATTCAAAGCACTTGGTAGACACTATATATTAAATAATTAATACAAGAGAATATATTCTACCTCTTGATGTATATACACTCTCGTGTGGAGACAGACATCTAACAAGGGCACAGATAAATACAAATAACTATACTTTATAAGTACAGGTATAAAAAAGAAAGAGTGAACTAATAGAGAAAATATTTTCTCTCATTTCACCCATAGTATCACCCAGCAATATTCTAGCTAATGCAGTTAACTTTTTGAACAGATCTGATCATTTCTAATAGCTCACACTTTTGTTTTGTTATACTTGGTAATCATAGAAGAGTTCCCAAGAAACTCTCTCTTTTATTATATTTATTGGGGTGATATTAGTTAATAAAATTACGTTGGCTCTATGTGTACAATTCTCTGATACATCTTCTATTTATTGCATTGTGTGCTCACTACCCAAAGTCAAATCTCTTCTTTTTTTGAAATGTTGACATATATCTTTGGATGTTCATAAATATGGAGTAGTATTTGATTTTTAAGGAACATACATTGCGTTTTTTTTTTTTTTTTTTACTAAGAAACGGCACATTATAAATCTTAGTCAGCCATGGCCAGTGTGCTCAGTGATTAAAACATCCACCCTGGCACCAAAGGGTCTCAGGTTCAATTCCAGGTCAAGGACAATTACCTGCGTGGTAGTTTTGATCCGGCCCTGGTTGGGACACATGCAGGAAACAATCATCAATGTGTCTCTCTCACATCAATGTTTTCTCTCTCTCTCTCTCTCTCTCTCTCTCTCTCTCCCCCCCTCTACCTCTCTCCCTCCCTTCTTCTCTCGCTAAAAATCAATGAAATAAATATCTCATGTGAGGATTAACAACAACAAAAAATATTATTCAATAAGAGAAATTATGTTATATTTTCTATCAAAATATTATTTTAAATATAAAAGTATAAAGAGGTTAAGTAAAAATGGGTAAAGTTATAATATATAAAAATAGATATAGCTAATTATGAGATAATTAGAGCAATTATTCTACTATAAGAAAAGTCAACTTCAGAGCAAGGAATATTACAGGGATAAAGAGAACATTTTATAATGTGAAAGAGGACTATATAGAGTGAATATTTAATACCCTATATGTCTTTAAACCTAGCAAAAACAAAACTGCTCAAATTTGCTCTGAGCTTAAGATTACTCTAAAAAGTCTATTTTTAAAAAGAATAGATTGTTCCAATTACCTGAGAATTCAGTGTACTTGACAAACATTGAGATACAATGTTTTAAAAAAACATTTAACAATATTCTGTGAGTCTAATATTTTATAGCAATTACTTGAGTTCTTTGAAGTGAAAATAATTCAATTTTTGGTCTTGTTTATTTGGGTACTTAAGGTTATTTTTTAAAACATTCTATTCTAAGGTATTTTTTAAATTATCCTGGGCATAGACAACTGGTGAGGGCAATCATTTATAATGAACACATTAATTTGTGAATAGATATTACAATATAGCTTACACATTATTCCTCATTCATCTTTTCTTAATTATCACAAGCCATTATTTCTTTTAAGCAATGCTAACCTATGACAGGGCCTGGAATACCAGTATCTACCAATCAGTATGGTTTAAATTTTTAGTAAAAGCTTTAGAAATAATATTTAAATTATACAGTTAAAGCATGCATGCCATGATATACTAGAAATGAATTAAATGTTTTTAAAAAATGTGTATGATGTCTAAGGAAATGCTCTCTTTTGAGTTGTAATCCAAAGACTTCACTTATATAGAAGGATATAATTTTTTTGTTTTTTTGCTTCCTTGAAGATGTAATAGTATGGTCAATTAAAGAATTGGACCAAACTAAATCCAACAAAAAGTATTATAAAATATATTTATACACTGTGCTAACACTTGTAGAGCCTTATAATTTTGGAATCTAAAAATTGAGACTCTGACCTCAATGTCTTTGGAGAAATTGTCAACCCAAATATTCTTATAAAATAAATTTTGAATCACATGATGGATATTCATTGGATGTTAATGAGCTTAAACCAATACCTAGCATATAATAAGTGCTAAATAATTTTTAACTATTATTATTAATCTCAATTATCAACTACAAAAGAAGAGTGTCAATTAGAAACCAAATAGGACATCAACATGTCAAAAACTGAGGTGAATCTGCTCTGTCAAAACAAACATAACTTCTTCACCTGCATGCTTTCCCATGTAAATATAGTCTTACATGTACTCAGATCCAAAACCTTTTACATTGGTACTGTTCATTCTAGAATATGAAACATCTAAATATGGAAGAAATCCTCTCAGAACCCAAACCGATACAGATACAGTTTTTTATAGAGAACAAAATTTAGTTTGCCACTTTGTCTTAGTTTCTGGAAGACTGAGTGAGGTAAAGATAGACATACTTTATTTGGGCAAGTATTTTGTTATTGACTATGGTAGAGGTAGAAGTCAGTCAGTAATGGATCGAGTAGCAAATGTAGCTGTAGTTTTGGGGGCCGGTGGTGGTGATATTGAGTCAGGGAAGGGGTTTTCTAATTCTTAGGTACCATTTTTAAGTGTGATAGTACATCATCATTTCATGCTGATATGGATAATCTAAAAACAGGTCAGTGATAGTATGGAGAAACAGTATAAAAACATGAAGACTTGGAGAATGGGGTAAGAAATAAGATCTAAGCAAAAGTCAGGACAAATAAAAGGTCTTACTATTATAAGATTAAGGAAGAGAGAAAACATGGAGTTCACACTTACAGAGGTTTGTAATTTCAGCAGCATTTATTGCTGAAAATGCACATCTCATTCAAACATTTGTGTTAGACATAGGCAAATGTTTTTCTTTTTCTTTTTTATTGATTTTTAGAGAGAGAGGAAAGAAGAGGGATATAGAGATAGAAACATCAATGAGAGAGGAACATCATTAATCGGCTGCCTCCTGAACATCCCCTACTGGAGATCAAGCCCACAAGCTGGGTTATGTGCTGTGACAGGGAATCAAACTATCAAATCTGTGATCTCTTGGGTCCTGGGTTGATGCTCAACTGCTGAGCCATAAGGGTGGGCTAGACAAATGTTTTTCCTCTGTTATTGGCATAATTCTATTAGACTAGATCTGTATAACCCATAGAAACAGACAACAATGTGGTGATGGCCAGGGGAAGGGGAGAGGACGTGGAGGGGAAGTGGGCAAAGGTGGTCATTGGGACATCTGGAATAGTGCGAACAATAAAAATAAAGTAAAAAAAATAAATAAGTTACTTTATTTTGCCTTTAACAACTCACACTTTATCAGTAATCCTATTATTCTACAAAAGTAGATTATGGTTTTAAACATTTAAATCAACGCAAGTAAAAATGTTCTTTTATTAAGTTACTGAACATTTTATAGTTCATTATAGAGTACAGGTATAGTACCAGAAATTGGTAATACGTTTCAACTTTTGATCACTTTTATTTTTCACAAATTTTTTGCAGTTTTAAAAATTATGAATTGAACTATTTCTTTCAGTAGTTTAGAAATATATTTCAAGTAAGGTAATCTCACATATTATAACTGAAAAATGAATTATTTTTTTCTAACATAAATGTTATTTGAATAATTAGTGCTAGGTACTTTGACTAATGAGTGAAATAAGTTTTTGCTATTCAAAAGGCACTGAAATCTGGATTATTCTGAGAAAATTCATAATAGCTTTCAGAAATATGGGTAAAATGTGGATATCTACAATTTTAGAATTAAGTTTAAAGAAATATACTTTTCATAATTTTAAAGGTACTTGCAATATTTGACCCTCTTTTAATTTATACCTCTTCAATTCTTCCCATGTAAAGATTTATTACCAACATATTGACAGGCCACATAAAATATATATCAATGATTTGCTATCAGCTTAATAACTTTTGGCTCCCCCCCCCCACATTATGTAACAAGTAATTTAAATTATGGAATTTTAGTCCATTTTATAAATTTATATATTCCTTTTTTGAATTAAAGAGATATGGATTTCCCCAAAGATGGATATATGCTGTTAAACCCATTTTTCTTTTTCTTTGAAGACATGTCATAGTCTATCACTACCATATGGTATTTAAATAATGATAAATTGTGACATAATTTCAATGAGATAAAGAAAAAATGTTCAGGGCACATAATATGTATTTTCAATTATATCATTTTTCACATATAAGTCATGAAGCTAGAACTGGCCTAAACTGTAATATATGATAGTGTCATATTTAATCACACTAATAAAATGTATATTCTCAATCACCAGCTTGTTTAAAATACATTTGAAATTCCAAAGAGCTTACTAAGTGAACAAATTATAATCACTTGGCCTTGGCATATTTAGGATATGATATATAACACAGTTTACCTCTCAAGCACTCAGTATATATTCTCTATGATTCTGAAATAGCTTTAAAAAACATATTACTTTCAATGTTTAGCATAGGCTTGGCTTAAGAATTAGACTTAGGGATGATGCAGAGCAGAACATGAATTAATTTGTTTCTGCCAAGTATTTGTTAAATAACTGTTCTTAGTAAGTAAATTTATCTCGAGTGTAGCAGGGAAAACTCTATTGCATATTAAGTAAAGTATAAGCATCTTCATTTCTGAATGCTTTTTTAAATACATGATTATATTTTTAAAAATTAAGATCCACTAGAACATATAACCTTCTAAATGTGTAGATAGAAGTTATTCATGTTAAACAAAATTAATATAGAGAATTTGGGACTCACAGAATTCACGAAGTAAATGAGATAAAGCATACACTTTGCATAACCCTTGACACTTAATCATGATGTATGGTGGTATCCATTGACCATATATAATACAGTCACCTGAATTTATTGAATTGTGGATAACTGGCCCAGCCTTTATTCTCATGAGTCTAATGGTGGTCAGAATTCAGCATAGGATAAGCCACAGGCATCCTGGTGTCAATAACAGCTCATTGCCTGAGACCCACGTTTTCGTATGTCTAGCATGCTGCTCTTTGGTGCTTTCCTCATCCCTTAGAATCCGTATCCTGCCATTCACGCCTTATTTTCGGTTCTTTCCTTAGTCAGAGTTACAGTGATCACTTGTGGTAGGTTTCTTCTGGGGTCTCCAAACCGTTGCTTCCTGTAGTACAGTCTGAGCCAAAGACCTTATTTCCCAAAACAAGACTTTCTGGCGTTTCCACAGGATAGGTCCTGGGACATTGATGACACGTTGTGATCTTTTAAGTTCTTTGGGGGTCATTAATTTATTACAGGGGTAGGAAAGATCTCTGAGACACCTAACTTTCACTGTATCTAAGCATCATTGTGCTAAAACAAAATTTATATTACCTCAGGATTATATCTTTATGTCTGTCTATTTATTATCTATCTATCTATCTATCTATCTATCTATCATCCATCTATCATCTATTTACCTATCATCTATCTATCTATCTATCTATCTATCTATCTATCTATCCATCCATTTATCACCTATCATCTATCTATCTATCTATCTATCTATCTATCATCTATCTATCTATCTATCTATCTATCTATCTATCTATCATCTATCTATCATCTATCTAATATCTATTTATTATCTACCCATCTATTTATTATCTATCTATCTATCTATCTATCTATCTATCTATCTATCCATCCATCCATCCATCCATTTATTTCTCCAGGTGCCATGGACTTTCAAACCAGACACTGGAGCACTATCCATGTTTGCATATTTCTCCTGGGAAGAATTGTATGTAACATTTTTCTTTTTTTTTTCTTTAAATTTTATATTTTATTGATTTTTTACAGAGAGAAAGGGAGAGGGATAGAGAGTCAGAAACATCGATGAGAGAGAAACATCGATCAGCTGCCTCCCGCACACCCCCACTGGAGATGTGCCCGCAACCAAGGTACATGCCCTTGACCGGAATCGAACCCGGGACCCTTCAGTCCACAGGCCGACGCTCCATCCACTGAGCCAAACCGGCTTCGGCTGTATGTAACATTTTTCATTGCCTGAAGATTTTTATATTTGGATTCAGAAGTTTATGTTTTCAGAAGGTCTAAAGTATATCTGTGGTTTTATTTTCTCAAAAAAGTGAGGCAGTAACATAGGTCTTTTGGTATGCTCAGCCAGGTATTTCTCTTCAAAAAGATTATACAAGACTCTAAGCAACTTAGTAGATTGTTTAAGTCCTATGTCCTAACCTGGCCAGACCAGAATAATATGATGACTCTTCACCTCTTTAGTGGCCAGTGTTACTCAGTTACCATGCTACTAAGAGCTGACATAGAACTCAATTTAGAACAATGGTAGAATTATACAATGCAATAAATAAATTATGGGGAAAGTGTGTATGTGTATTGGAAGAAATATAAACACAGATCAATGGAACTGAGATAAGGGCCCAGAAATCAAACCACATGCATATGGGCTAATATTTTTGACAAAGAAGCTATAAACATATATTGGAGGAAAGAAAGCCTCCCCAAAATATGGTGCTGTGAAATTTGGAAAGCCACATGCAAAATAATGAAATTAGACTACAGTTTCTCTCTATGTACAAAATTTAATTAAAAATTGATTAAAGACCTAAATATAAGAGCTGAAACAATACATTACATGGAAGAAAACGTGGGTAGTAAATTTATGGACCATGTTCTTAGAGAAAATTTTATCAATTTGACCCCAAAGGCAAGGGAAGTAAAAGCAAAAATAAATGAAAGGACTATATCAAACAAAACAAAACAAAACAAAAACACAAAAACTTCTGCACAGCAAAAGAAGCCACAAACAAAACAAAAAGGCAACAGATGGGAGAAGATATTTGCAAACAACAGCTCTGGCAATGGTTTAATATCCAAAATATATTTAAAAAAACTCATACAATTCAACACCAAACAAACAAACAACCCAATTAAAATATAGGCAGAGGATCCAAACACACACTTCTCCAAAGAAGACATACAAATGGCCAATAGATATTAAAAAAAGATGCTCAACTTCACTAGCTATTAAGGACATGCAAATCACATGCAAATACAATGAGATACCACCTGTTAGAATGGCCATTATCAACAAGACAGGTAATAACAAGTGTTGGAGAGATTGTAGAGAAAAAGGAACCCTCATTCACTGCTTATGGGAATGTAAACTGGTACAGTTTTTCCACTATGGAAAACAGTATAGAGCTTCCTCAAAAATAATTACCATATGACCCAGCAATTCCTATCCTGGTATCTACCTTAAAAAATTAAAAACATTTATTTGCAAAGATATATACACTCCTATATTCATTGCAGCTTTATTCATGTTGGCCAAGACATGTCCTTCGATGCATGATTAGATAAAGAAGATGTGGTACATATATACAATGGAATACTACTCAGCCATAAGAAAAGATTAAATCCTGCCATTTGTGAAAACATAGATGGACCTTCAGAATATCATGCTAAGCAAAATAAGGCAGTCAGAAAGAGCTAAGAACCATATGATTTTACTCACATGTGGGATAAAAAACTGGATCTCATAGACACAGACTACAATATGGTGGTGACCAGAGGGAAGCAGGGTCAGGAGGTCATAAAGGGTAAAGGGAGCTAAGTATGTGGTGATGGAAGGTGATTTGCCCTTGGATGGTGGGTACACAATACAATATACAGATCATTTATCAGAAATATACACTTGAAAACTATATAATCTTATGAACCAATGGCACCCTGATAAATTTAATGAAAATAAAAGTAAATTATTAAAACACAATTAAAAAAAAAAAACTTCTAAGGTGACTGGTGGCTGTAAAGAGTAGAATTTCTTATGTAAATCCATACTGGGACATAGTCCAAAACCTTGGATTTTTTATCACAGTGTTTACATCAACTGGTTATTAAATTTTAATAATATAATAGGACATTAGCATTAAGGATTTTAATTGCTCAAAGATTTTTAATATGGAAGTCAAATATAATTGCAAATGGGAGCTCTAAGAAAATCACTTACATTTTAGTCAATAGAATATGTGTCACAATGTCCAGTTAAAGAGTAACTTTTTAGTATAAGTTGCATATTTGGAAGATATTATTAAATTGCATACAGTTGTTTAAGATATAAAAATAATATTTTTGATTCAGAAATTTCCCTCCTTTCTTTCTAATTCAGGGCTCTGTAGAATCTATGGTTTAAGGCTTTTTCCTTTGGACCACTGACTTTGGTGTCTTGATAAAATAACTGGACAAATTCTAGACAAATCTCTTGTCCCTGAAACACTTCTGTAATTGTAATAAAGTTTCTAAAACTTTACTTATAAAAGTTTGAATTTTCTGCCTACTTAGATCTGCTGTCTACAGAGCACATGTGCCTTTCACTTATTTTTACAGGGATTAAGATTGTAATCAGTGGTAAAAATGTCCTTTGTTAGTCCTCTTATGTTGAACTCTACTGTAAATGCTAGATTTCAGAGAGTGAATATCTGATTCATAATATCAGTTCAAGAGTATCCCAAGATTGTGCTAACAGGCAATTCTTATCTCGTTTCTGCAGTGCTCAAGTATTTATCTTGAGAAACTGTAAGTACTTACAATGAAAAGGTAGAGAAAGCTTGTAATGTGTGTGTGTATATATATATATATATATATATATATATATATATATATATACACTGCAGCATGATATAAAATGAAAAAATAGCGCCGTTAGTATCATGATAATGCAAAATGAACCAAGGTGACAAAGTAATGCGATACGGATCTATTGCCCCCTTGAGATGTCAGAGACAACTTTACTGAGCCCAAAAGTCATTGGATTGTTGTTATTATTTGGTAATTAATGTGAGTTGACTCCATGGTTGCAGTGAATTCTCTTGAAAAATATATAAGACTTCTGGGAGAAATGGCAAATTGGGAAGGAAACATATCAGTTTGGGCCAAGGTACTGAAAGATCACGTTTCTTATAGATGTAATAATTACTGTAATTACTACATTAAAATGTTAAGGCCTAGAAATGTTAATCACTTCCTAAGGTCACTGCAGGACTAGAATCCATCTGCTTTGATATCAATACTCTTTCCACTGTGCCAAAATGAGACGATAATAATGATCGCTGTGGATTATTACCAGTAAGATCAAAATACAAATGAACCATGCCTGAGTAAGTATGCAGGAAGGTGGGGGAGAGATTGACAGAAGAAACAAGTAGACTTAATAGTAATTTTTATTGCAATTAAAATAACTAAAATGTATAGAAACTTAGTATTTAATACATATGAAATGGATTGCAAGATGTTTTTTGGAAGGCTTGATGACTTATTTTGTGTTTGCTTTTCTGTGGCTTATTTTTCTTTGAGAATATATTTACAACCCTCTCTACTTTTCTTTTTTTTTTTTTCATTAAGTCATATTCAGTGATTTTAAAGGCCACTGAGCAGCCCAGTTTTTTTTTTAATTGGATAATTGTGTTTCTGATAATATAATTGTTTCTGATAATATATATATTTGTAATGAAAGCTTTTATCACAATAGTCCAAGACACAAACATTCCTCCCCTGAACTAGTACCCGGTCCTAATTACTGATGCTTCTTTAGTTTATTCCTCATACATCTGCTAGCATGAGTTTTAAGTAGTTTAAGTCAGATATTACCTCCTTACTACCCCTCAAAATCTTTCAAAGTTTCCCAATTACTCTCAATGAGACCTAAGCTGCTGACCAGGGCCTCTATGGTCATGTATGATTTAGCTACTTCATACCCTTCCCATATGAATTCACAATACCATTCTAGCTTAATCAGACCCATCTACAATGGGGTTTCATCTTTATGTTCCTTGACCATGGAAATCACATGGCTGTTACCTTTGGCATAGATGTTCCTCTGCTTTAAGGTCAGGTCTTCCCACTTACCTCTGTTGGAAATAATTTTCTTCATTTTGTACTTTCCTATTTATTTGAATCTTCCCCTTATTCACATTTAAAATACAACATAAGCTTCATGAAACCAGGGATTTGTGTACTGTGGTCATGAGTACATAATAAGTCTTATAACCTTATTATGGTTAAGTGCTAAGTGAATGAAGTAGATTATCTCTTGCATACAGAGATAACTCATCAGTATGGCCATGATTTGGACAATCCCCCCTCTTTTACTAGTGAATTTGCACGGATTCATTTTCTTTTGTGTTTCATTTACTATGTGACTGAAGGAATTAAGGGTGTTTCTAGTAGTAAGTACATACATGAAATGAAAAGAATTTAAAAATTGAACCCATATGTTTCTAAAGAATGTGCTTGGCTTTTTTAGGCAATCCATTGAGAGGTGACAATGGCCCCTTAATTAATTGTGTTTTCTTGAGTCAGTATGTTGTGACTAAGCCACTTGTGATAACAGAGGATTGATTTTCCTCTTATACTTCCCTTTGAAGTTCAAACCCTACCATAAGAAAAAACAATTAGATTCCTTCTAAATGCAATGTTACTGATGAGCTTGTTTCATGGTCAATGGCGGAAATCAATTTTCATTTAAGAACCTACAGTACTTTGCCTTTTTCCTTTTTTGTAGTCTTTATCAATTCTTCTCTCCGTGGAAAGACTCTATCCATTCTGCTGGAGCCAGGCACTGTTTGCAAAGTTCCATAATAATGAAGCAAATGTTCCCAGAGAGCCTTCCTGAACTGGCAATATGCCCACTTTTTAATATGTTGATGATGGGCACTCTGTCTATTATGGAACATCTGAGAAGACTACAGTTTAGAAGAGACAGAAACATTATTGTGGCAAAATTCAAAATTTAAGTTTTTCTCTGGTCTTTCCAGTGAATCCTGGGGCTACAAAGAGTGTAAAGAATACTATAGTGGTTTATAAATTAGTCTTTTTAGTTAGATGTGATCATTAACTCATTAACTCCTTCAAATCAAAGAGCAGTTTGAAACAACTGCCTCTGTCCTTCCCAAGCTCTGAACTAAGGATGCGTTGTGCAGTGGGTGTTCAGTAGATGTTTGTTGAGAGGAAGGAAAACAGTTCTCAGCAGTAATTTTTATGTCAGTATTGTACACAATGTCATTCTTATATTTATACAAACGCCTTATGAGGAATAACTCCTTGTTTCATAGCAATGGTTTGTTATTTTTTGTTTTTGTTTTTGATAGGTGCCTTCTCACATTAGGTGATCTTTCCTTCTTTGTTTACAATTAAGATCACCCATGAAAATGTTGGAAGGTAAAAATGGTCTCATTCACATTTCATTTTCATATGTAGGTCTTCTTTGGCATGACTTTCCTGGTAAAGATTTAATAAATCCCCCTTCATGTAAAATTGTTGTTTCATATTTTTTGTAATGGAGACAATATGTCTTTATATGCATGAGTCAGTAGGGGGAAACAATACAGTTTATATCTTACAATAAATATGATTATTTCTGATATTTTCCTTTGCAAATGCAGAAGAGAATGAATATGCAGCCTCATTTAATAAAAAAGGGGGAAAGGCTGTTTCAAGATCCTATTTAAGAAAAACACTTGAAAATAAAACAAGTGTTTGACTAATATTTTGACACTGTACACTGTTGACAAACTTGTATCTTAGTTTAACTTATTTTCATTTTTTAAAACATGTAACTAAAATTAAATTATCTAACCATATGTACTTTAACTACCCTGTTTTATGAGTTATTTCTGCTATCCATTCCTTCCCAGTTGGAAATTAGATATCTTTTATTATCTGAATTATGTTGTAAAGTATTCTTAATTATAAAATTAAAAACAACTTGGCAATAAAAAGAGACAATTATTTTCTTTTACCTCATGCTTATGAATGTATGTTAATTTATCTAATCTTTTTAATAAAACAAAATACTTTATTTCTAGTAGATAATTACTTCTAAAATGAACTATAGCTGTGTTTATCAATTGGAAATTTCCCATTTTTATTTATTTTATTCTTTTAATATATATTTTTATTGACTTCAGAAATTAAGGGAAAGGGAGAGATAGAAACATCAATGATGAGAATCATTGATCTGCTGCCTCCTGCATGCTTCCTACTGGGGATTGAGCCCGCAACCCAGTTGTGTGTGATCTGTCCATAACTCAAATCCTAATCTCCTGGTTCATAGATCAATGCTCAACCACTGATCCACACCAACGGGGCTATAACCCATTTTTATTTAAAAGTATTATACTGTATGTGAATTACTTCATGATTCTAGAGATTTGGTGTGGTCCTTTTTTCATTTTGTCATCGAGATTTCTTTGCATTTGTAGCATTGTTTCACAGTGTATGTAGCTTTCACTTTGGTGGAGCTGCTGGAAGATTCGAGCCATTGCATTCTATGGCTGTTGGAGTGAAAGAATCAGAAGTTCCTTGGCTTACTTAAAAAGAAGAAAGTCCTTTGAGCACACAAATTTGAATCTCCTTGGCACAGCAGCCACTGTCAAGATTTAATGGAGTTCTTAACAGCAGTTCCCCTATAAAAATTTTTAGTTGTATTGTGATTGCTATTCTTTCCCCTGCTAGGAAACTGGCCCATATACCTGTGATGCTCAGAAATTCCATTGCTTCCCTGGGTTTCCAGTCAGATATTCCTAATCCTGCTATTAAGTCAGGCAAATAAAAGAAGAAAGAACTAAACCTAAGATGTGGTTTCTATCACTGCCTACATATTTACACTTTCTACAATGAAAATGCATACAAATCAAATTTTAAGCTGTATCATAAGAAAGTTTGGTGAACCATGTCTATATGTGTGTATTTTAGTGTGGGTTCATGATCAGAATATCTTTCTAGCCCAGCCGGTGTGGCTCAGTGATTAGGCGAAGACCTATGAACTATGATCGCCTATCAGGGCGCATGCCTGGGTTGCAGGCTTGATCCCCAGTAGGAGGCATCCAGGTGGCAGCCAATCAATGATTCTCTATTATCATTGATGTTTCTCTTTCTCCCTCTTCCTTCCTCTCTGAAATCAATATATATACCTATTTAATAAAAATCTTTCTAAGTCATCTATAATATCTTATGACTATTCTAGAGGCCCGGTGCATGAAATTCATGCATGGGGCGGGGTGTGTCCCTCAGCCCAGCTTGCACCCTCTCCAATCTGGGATCCCTCTCACAATCCAGGACTGCTGGCTTCCCAACGCTCGCCTGCCTGGCTGGCTGATTGCCCCTAACTGCTTCTGCCTACCATCCTGATCACCCCCTAACCACTCCCCTGCCACCTCGATCAATGCCTAACTGCTCCCCTGCTGGCTCGATTGTCCCTAAATGCCCTCCCCTGCTGGCCTGGTAACCCAAACTGCCCTCCCTTGTCAGCCCGGTCCCCCTCAACTGCCTTCCCCTGCAGGCCTGGTTGCTCGCAACTGCCCTCCCCTGCTGTCCTGATCACCCACTACTGCCTTCCCCTGCTGGCCATATTGTGGTGGCCATCTTGTGTCCACATGGGGGCAACCATCATTGACCACATGGGGGTGGCCATCTTGTGTGTTGGAGAGGTGGTCAATTTGCATATTACTCTTTTATTAGATAGGATGATAATACATTTTGGTTTTCCTATAATTATTGCTGGAATTGTTTATCCAAACTGAAAATTATCGCTTAGCTGAAGGCCAGATTGAAAAATTTAGAAAGAAAAAGTTGGAAGGAAATCGTTGTTACTTTCCCACTAACTGTGGGTTTGTTTCTAGCTATCTACCATTCACTTGTGGTTCAATAGTGTTTCTATATATTCTAATTTTCTTATAAACCTTTTTATAGTACTTATTTCTAAAGCTTTCTTTATAGAATAGATAACATGCACATAATCTATAACATGGAGCATTAGGAAGAAATGTCTATACATATTCATGCATTTTCTTCCAAATCCAATAAGCTGAGCATATTATATTAAATAGTATTTTTCTAAATAAAAGAAGTACATTTTCTCATCATAGATAAAATTACCAGATAAATAAAGAACACTGAGTTAAATTTACATTTGAAATAAACAATGGATATTTTTATTATTATAAGTATATCTCAAATATTACTTAGGAAATACCCTGAACATTATTTGTTATCTGAAATTAAAATTTAACATTTGTGTAAGAATAATCTTTTAAAGATTTGGCACATTTATATAATAAAATTTTATTCTTTTTTTTTTTTGGTAATACAAATTTAAGTCAATATGCTTTATTTTTGTTAAGTTGGACAACTTGATTATAAACAATTTGAGATAGTGAAAATCATATTATATTTGGATACCTATAAGTCTAACATGTAGACATAATTAATTATAATATTTTAATGTACTTTCTTACAAACATTTTATGAATATTTTACCAAAATTGAGTTCATAATACAAATTAAAACAATGATATCAAAATAACTATTATTATTAGACTAAAATTTATACTATGAATAGCTTGAAGACAGATAATATTAATCTTTGGTAAATTTATTGGTATTTCTAACCTAGTTTTTAAAAAGTAAGTGTATATCATTTAAAGGGCCAAGAAATTGTGATTTAAGTTCCTTTCATGCCAAAAAAAAAGTCATTTTAATGCAACATTTATGCTGAGAGAGATTAAAAACTATTTTGTTTAGTGATTCTTCTTTCATGGGCTATCATAAAAATAATTTGCTTTTTGTAATTTAGAAAAGTACAGTGATTATTGTTTTTCTAAGTGTTAATGAAGCATAGCAAAATATTTAATTAAGAAATAGGATAACACTCTAGAGTAAATAAATCATTAAAATAAATTTCTAAAACTAAAAATAAATGACTACATAAGAAGGAATGTTAAGGGAAACAGTAGAGAACAAATCTTCATCTTAGTGTGATAGAATCTGTCTAACAAATAACTCCCGAGTTCTGGTTCTAAACTAATTAACAGAAGACTAATTAATTCCCCTTAAAATTATTCCCCATTCATGAACTTTAATATTTGTTTATCTCTGGCGAACTAGAATAAGTTTAGTATTTCTAAAAAATATATACATGTATAGTTATTTTCTGAAGCTTTGCTTATTTAAAGGGACTAAAGCTTTCACATATTGAAAATTATTCAACATAGTATTTCTGAATAATCATTCTTTCAAAATTCTGAAAACACAGACACATTGTTTTCTTTATATGGAAAAAAAATTAAACCCAATTTTGGTCCATCCTTGTTTTGCATGCCCTAAAGTTAACTTCTATTTTCTTTCTGCACATCAACAGGCCTTTTTCTTTTCTTTTTTTATTCAGAAATTTATAATGTATTTCTCAGGTATTCAGTGATCCCTTCATTTTACATTCACAAGTTTACCTTCAGCTCAGTTTTCTTTTATTATTGCACTACTGGCCAGGTGCGTGAAATGTGTGCACGGCAGGGGCGGGGGAGGGGCATTCCCTAAGCCCAGCCTGCACTCTCTCCAATAGGGGACCCCTTGGGGGATGTCCGACTACCAGTTTAGGCCCGATCCCACAGGCAGTCAGACATCTCTCTCGCAATCTGGGACTGCTGGCTCCTAACTGCTCACCTGCCTGCCTTCCTGATCTCCCCTAACCACTCTGCCTGCCAGCCTGATCACCCCCTAACCACTCCCCTGCCAGCCTGATTGATGTCTAACTGCTCCCCTGCCAGCCTGTTTGCCCCCAACTTCCCTCCTCTGCCGGCCTGGTCAACCCTAACTGCCCTCCCTTGTCAGCCCGGTCCCCCCCAACTACCCTCCCCTGCAGGCCTGATCACCCACTACTGCCCTCCCCTGCTGGCCATGTTGTGGTGGCCATCTTGTGTCCACATGGGGGCAGGATCTTTGACCACATGGGGGCAGCTATCTTGATCTTGTGTGTTGCAGTGATGGTCAATCTGCATATTACTCTTTTATTAGATAGAATAGAGGCCTGGTGCATGGGTGGGGGCCAGCTGGTTTGCCCTGAAGGGTGTCCCAGATGAGCATGGAGGTTCCCTTGGGGCGTGGGGCCTGTGGTGATTTTCAGGCTGGCCATGCCCCCCAATGACCCAAGCGGAGGCCCTGGTATCTGGGATATATTTATCTTCTACAACTGAATCTTTGTAGCCTGGAGCAGAGCCAAGCCTTCTGCTCGCTCTGTGGTCGCAGCCATTTCTGTTGGGGTTTATTTACCTTCTATAATTGAAACTTTGTAGCCTGGAGTGGAGGCCTAGGCTGGCCACGGCAGGTGGAAAGCTTGGCTTCCTCTATCGCCGGGGGCAACCCTAGTCTGCTCTCTTCAGCTCCGTGGATGCAGCCATTTTTGTTAGGATTTATCTTCTATAATTGAAACTTTGTAGCCTTAAGCAGATGCCTGGGCCAGCCAGGGTGTGCGGAAAGCTTGGCTTCCTCTATCGCCGGGGAAACCCAAGCTTCCCTCTTGCTCTCTCCATAGCCGCAGTGATCTTGGTTGGGTTAATTTGCATAATCGCTCCTGATTGGCTGGTGGGTGTAGTGGAGTGATGGTCAATTTGCATATTACTCTTTTATTAGATAGGACTAGAGGCTCAGTGCATGAAATTCATGCACGGGTAGGGTCCCTAGCAGCTGCCAGGCCTCCCTTCCCCAGCTGCTGGCTGGGGCCTTCCTTCATTTTCTGCTGTCCCCTGGTGGTCAGCACACATCATATAGCGAGTGCTTGAACTACTGGTCGGTGGAATTCCTGAGGGGACACTTTACATATTAGGCATATATATATATATATATATATATATATATATATATATATATGATATATATGATATTTTTTGTATGATGGGTTACTAGTCCCATTTGTCAGATTTCTTGCAACCACATCTGCTTATAATCAGGACTGTTTATGTAATATTTTTAAAATATATTTTTATTGATTTCAGAGAGGAAGGGAGAAGGAGAGAGAAATAGAAACATTAATGATGAGAGAGAGTCATCGATCTGCTGCCTACTGCATGCACCCTAGTGGGGATCAAGCCTGCAAACTGGGCATGTGACCTGACTGGGAATCCAGCCCTGACCTCCTGGTTCATAGGTCATTGCTCAGCCACCAGCCATGCTGGTCAGGCTATGTTTTAAAATTGATGGATAAACAGATTTAGCAACTATTAAAGTATTTGTGTGGTGCTCTTCAATATTTTTTTTTTCCTTACACCAAGTTCTCATGTTGAACTCCCCCTCATTGCCTCTATACAGGAAATACTTTTCCCAGAACTATGGTTTCCTTACTGGCTAAGTGGAAATATTTCAAATCACCAATCAATGTGAGACATAGCCTGGAATTGATTAGTAAAAGAGCAACATGATCTAGTGAGAGGCTACTAATAGTCATAAACAAATTAAGGAAAGCACTCAAAGAAATATTAGCAATGTGAGTTGGGAAGCAATAGTCCCCTTAGATTAAAGAGAAAAGAAGAAAGCTAGAGAAGGGGAGGAAGAAGAAGAAAATAAGATAAAAGGTTAGTGAGTGTCATCTAACAGGGCACATCAGGGGAGCCAATAGCAGAAGCCACAGCTGGTCTTTTGTACAGTGTTGGTCTTCTCAAAAAGGTTGTATGTTATCTGTATTAATTACCTGAATGAGTTATAAGAATGGGTGAATCCAACTGTCTTTTTTTTTTTTTTTTCAAACTAACATTGCCTTATTTTTTAAAGGTATTATTTAGAAGCAATAAAATAGGGCAGCTAAAAGATAAGTTTCGGTGTTGTTGTTTTTAAGTAAGATTTATATTTTATCATCTAAAAGAATTCCAAGTTAATAAAATTAGGAGATTAAGCAGATGATGCTAACCAGGCAGAATTTTTCATTCAGCTCCTAATTTAATATATAACACATGCTGTGACCTTTTGTATTAAAATTTGAAAAGAATTTATTTTATATAGATTAAAACAATAACTATTTAAAACTTACAGAAAGGCCTTACCTGAGTTCAATTTTAGAACTATAAAAGAGGTTGGTTTAAATTTATTTTACTGAAATATATAGTGCCATTATCCTAGTTATTTATTAAAATGTATTCTTCATATCTATTTGCATGATTAATACATATGTCATACTTTTACAATGAAAGGAAATAATTATGAACTTTGAAAGTTAAAATTGGTTGGGCATGTTTAAAGGCTATTTAGTAATGAAAACCTTAAATAACTTATAACAACATTTTATTTTACCTTTTGAAGTCTTCTACACATGCAAGTAGGATTGATTTTGTGTTTGAACTGTACTATATTTGGATAAAATGTTATTTTATTTTTCTAACTTCATTTGTATGATTGCTCACCCAAAGATAGCTTTTTGTTCACCAGATGATTTTTCTCCCATTCTATGTCAATGCATAACAAATTCATAATTTTAAAACAGGAAACTGTCGAAATGGTATTTAGGATGTGGAGTGTTGTTCCAGAAGGCAGAACCTCAGTGCCAGCCTTTCTCTATATACCTTTCATTTTCCACCAACGCTTGGCTAAGTTCGCCTCGGAATGGGAGGCAATTGAAGAGGGAAGATAACTGGGCAGACAGACTTCAAGGTGGCTCCCATGATCCCCACCTGCTGGGGTTCACACATGTGTGTCATCCTATGTCCTTGAGTATGGGCATGGCTATAGCTTTATTTAAATGAATACCACAAAGGTGACATGATGCTTTCCATTGTTGCATTATGTTATGTCAGACTGTCTTCTCACAGACTCAATCTAGACACTGTGTCTGTCCTATCTGGGCTTTTAAGAAGCAAGCTGCTGGCAATCCTTCACATACAAGGATTGAATGAAACCAAAGACCATATGAAAAGGGAAATAGTTGCCTCCCTGGTCTAGCCTCTATTGAAATATATTTGAGATTTAGCGTTATGTAAATGTAACGTGCCCAAGCTAATTATTTGCCGTATTTATATATTGCAATTTGGTCACCATTGTAGAGATAGTTAGTATTTCTAACATGGCACATAAGTATCATAACATGTTTGTGGTTAAAATAATTAAAATCTAGTTCCTTAGCATTTTTGATGATTATAATAAAATATTGGTGTCTATAATATTCTCCATACTGTGCATTGAATCTCTAGGTTTGTACAATAATCATTACAAGTTTGTACCCCTAACATTTTGCTTATCCCCTATCCTGATGACCAGCACTCTATATTTATGAGTTTGGCTTTTTAAGATTTTACATATAAGTGAGATTATTTGTCTTTTTCTGACTTATCTCATTTAGCATAACATATTCAAGGTCCATCCATGTTGTCACAAATTGCAAGATTTCCTTCTTTCTCATGCTGAATAATATCCCATCATACCTGTATATATGTGCCACACCTTCTTTATTCATTCATCTGTTGATGGGCACTGAAGTTGTTCACAAATCTTGGCTATTGTGAGTATTGCTATAATGAACATGGGAGTACATAAATATCATCAATATCCTTTTTTCATTTTTCATTTTCTTTGGGTATATATACACCTAAACATGTAATTTCCGGGTCCCTAGTCCAGCCTCTAGATCAGAACCCAGCTCTGGCAGATGCTCTGTAGACATGTGAAACAATAAGCAGAGAAAAAACAAACAAACAAACAAACAAACAAAAAACCAGCTAATCTGTGCCTGGTTTCAGACCCTCAGAAAGTGTTAAATACACATGTGTGTTGTTTGAAGTTGTCAAGTATGGATTATTGGTGCAGCAGAGAAAACTAATTCTGAAGTTATATTGGTCTCCTGAAGAAGCAAGCTCATCTTCTTTTGGTTGTTATCAACATGATAACCATGTATACCTGTCGTATGTACCTTCAGAGGCTTGTAAAACTGAAAGGAGAACAAATATAATTCAGTTAATAGAAAATGACCAGCTCACATTAATGGTAAGAAGAGTTCTAGGATGTTACCTGTTCTTTGAAAGAAGGAAGTTGTTTCATATATTCTGTAAGAAGTGATGATTTTATCAGATCTACATTTCCTTCACATTTTCCCTTGGCCCTCCCAGTGTCCCTGACACAACTTCATGACAATTATAGAAATTAATTAGTGGTGGAAATGATTATTCATTTTGCTGATAATAAATTATTTTGTCAAATGGGTTTAGAAGCATGAGTTGTTGAAAATTTATGTCCACACAAAAACCTGAGCGTGGGTATTTATAGCAGCTTTATTCATAACTGCCAAAACTTAGAAGCAACCAAGGTGTCCTTTAGTAGGTGAATGTGGTACATCCAGGCTACAGGATATTACAGGAGGATCCTAACTACATATCACTAAGTGAAAGAAGCCAATCTGAAAAGGGTTCACACTGTATGATTCCAGCTATATGAAATTTTGGAAAATTCCAAATCTTGGAGACATTAAAACATCAGTGATTGCCAAGGGTTGAGATATGAAAGAACAGAATAGGCAAAGCACTGAAGATTTACAGGGCAATAGAAATACTCTGTATGTCTGATACTTTAATGATTAATACATGTCATTATATATTTATCTAAACATCGAAAGTGAATCCTAAAGCAAATTATATATGGACTTTGTGTGATTATGATGTATAAATGTAGGTTTATCCCTGGTAGCAAATGTGTCATTCTGGTGAGTGATGTTGATATATGAGTAGAGGAAGGGAGATGTGGGAAAGCTGTACCTTTCCTTCAGTTTTGCTGTGACCTGTAACTGCTTTAAAAATAAAGTTTTAATAAATAAATTTAACCTCAGGATTTTTTCTTATCCTCACCTATTTTAATTATTATAATAAAGTCTATACACTATATAATAATACCTTACACTCAAAGTAGCATATAGGATGTATGCCTTAACAGTAACAAATATATTTTGAAAATCTTGAAGGTATTATAAAGTTTCATATTATTACATTTTTTTCATAAGAAGTCATTTTGTATTAATCCAGCCTCCTATTTTCTTGTGAAAATAGCATAATGTTTACAAAATGTTGAACTGTACTTGCAGTGAAAAACGAAACAAAAACACTTGAATCAATTACAACATGGGAGTTACAATAACACCGAAAGTCATTTCAGTAATTCTGTTAGAAAGTCACTGGTGTTGGATTGTGTTTTTAAAAGAGCTGTTTGTTCTTGTAGAAACTGGTCATTAACATTGCTTTGCAAATACATTAAATTGATTCTGTGTAAATACTAGTATCTGCTCAACTATAAAAATAGACTTGCAATTTTGAAAAGCGCAAATTTAATTGAACTCTCATGCTTTGGTAAAAGTGTTGCCAACAGTGTTTTGTTTGTTGTAACCTGTTTCTAGTCCGAAGATTGAAGCTGGATGTTGTATCAAATAATCATTAGTGCCTGTAGAATAAGCAATTGCAAACAATGACCTTGTTTCCCACAATGTGCATGCAGGATTCACTGTGCCTCTAGAGATATTTGCTAATCAGCTCTGATTTTACTGTTGTTGAAAACATTGATTGTTTAATTAGTTTGTAGTACTGAAGTGTTTGCTTCTGACTTAAATACATGTATAATATATGTAGATTATATATATGGAAACATACACATACATACACACACACGCACACTTCTTGGTAATCAATAGTCAGGCTTTGTCCAATGAAAGGAAACTAAAATGATTTTTCAAAACCATATTGACAATTATATTTATGTGTTGTAACAGAGCAGCAAGTCAGGTAAGAATGGAAAAATAAGTTGAAGAAAATGTGTCTTGTGCATAATAAGTACCTACTTTCAGTTTTTTAAAAAAATAAAAGATTAAATGTAAGCAAATTGGAATTTCCCATTTTAGAAGACAAATGTGAAGATATTCTGCATAAAACCAAACCAAAATAGTGTCACCAAAAAAAATTCAAGAAAAATAAAAATAAAGTAAAATTAAGTCAGTTGAAATAAGTTCAAATGTTTGAATTATGGAGTACAATTTTAAAAGGGTTCTACATAAGGAGATAGTATAGCCATACACAATTTTTAACATCACTGTGAATGGCAACAAGATCACATCTCTGTGGCATTTTCCCCCAATTTATACTTATTGATTTTAGGAATGGACGGTAGCGGGGCAAGGGGGCGGGGAGAGAGAGAGAGAGAGAGAGAGAGAGAGAGAGAGAGAGAGAGAGAGAGAGAGATTTGTTATTCCACTTATTTATTCATCCATCAGTTGCTTCTTATATGTGTCCTGACCTGGGATCAAATCCAAAATCTTGGTGTACTGGGATGATGCTTCAACCAACTGAGCTACCCATACAGAGCCCAGATTTTCTTTACAGAATAAATAGTTTAGGCAAACAAAAGAGTAAGAATTGCTCTTAAAAGAAAGCCAAAACACCACTAGATTAAAAAGAAATGACATCACAGCAATATAAAAGATAAAATGAAATTCTACACTGAGAGCTTCAAACATGTGTTTCTTCCTTTTTTTAATGAGTCATCAATAATGTGTGATAAAAGTCACATATTTTACAATATCTTGGTCTGCATTTATATATCTTCATTTATGAGTTGGTTTTTAAATCTACATTCTTCTATAATTATTAGAAAAGTAGTGTTTCCTATAAACACTACCTTACCCTGAATGTTTCTTATCCTATATAATAAAAGGTGAATATGCCAAGTGTCCCCTTGGGAGTTAGGCAGACCTAGAGTTTGACCACTTTCTATGACGTGTGCTGACCACCAGGGGGCAGTGCAGAATGAAGGAAGGCCCCAACCAGCACCGGAAGACCCCAATCAGCCCTGATTGCTGGCCAGGCCTAGGGACCCTATCCATGCATGAGTTTTGTGCACTGGGCCTCTAGTGGCTATATAAAGTCTTTAAATTGAATTTGAGAGTAAAGACATTTTCAAGGAGCAATCAATATAAATTATTATTTTGTCCCTTTGGTAATACTTTGTATCTCCAGAAAACTTCTAGGATAATGGATCTTCATTTCATAACCTCAGCAAAATTTGTGTTTATCTAATCCAACTTTATCCTATTTCTGCTCAAATAAGTTCTACATCCATGACAAAAGGAAGTTCATTATAATGAACAGTGTACTGCCCTGAAAGTATTTTAGGATCATAGATAATAGCCAAGGATAACACTGCTTTTAAAAATCATTTAGAATGAAAATCATTGTCAATAGTTATTCAGGACAGTAAATGCTTCCCTTTCCCAGTCCCTCCTCATATCTTCCTAAAGTTAAAAATTAAAAGGCGGTCCAAAACTTGATTGGGTATCTTAGTACAAATACAAAGAGGGCATAACCCTATTAGTTGTCACTGGAATGAAGTTTGACCTGTGTTCTAAATTTTCTCTTCTCACAGGGGAGCCTATATTCTATAGTCCTTGCTTCATTTTACCCTTCTATATATTCTTTCTAAACAAGACCTGAACCCCTTCCAATAACAAGCCATTTTGTCCCAGTTACTATTCTACCTGCTATTCACAGCTAGCATTCTGGAAAAGTTAACAAGGCAGTGTGCTATAATGTGACTTAGGATCATCACTTAATGGGCTAAATATAGTTAGAGAGAAGGTCGTTCATGAGACAAGTTTTTCAACCTCTGTTCCCTCCACGCCCAAGCAGACTTGCGATCCATCCTTGCCAAATTTTTGTCCCTGAACGAATGCTCTCATGCTCTCTCAAACTTCTGTGTCCTTTCACATACTTCTCCTTCTGAGTATCCATTAATGATAATAACCCCAGCAAAGTTGCATGACTCTCTTCTCCTCTCTCTCTCTCTCTCTCTCTCTCTCTCTCTCTCTCTCTCTCTTTCCCTTTCTCTCAAACTCTCTGATGATCTAATTTATGTAAAAGTTAATTTTAAAATGTTATACTTTTTAAGACATGAAAAGTATGTGATATTTTGTCTTCCATTGAACAGTGCACAAATGAACTATCATCAATAAGGCATAAAAAATGGGATTTTGTTATCTAAGCAGCAGTGATGTTTTCCTTTAGATCTATGTATAATATAACCAATTAACTTAAGGAGAAAAAAATATTTAAAATGATGGTCTTCAAGTATTAGAGTGTTAGCTTAAGGCCAGGAAGTATGAGCAATATTTGTTCAATGTTTTCTACATACTTTACTTTTTATCAACTAAATCCCTCTTTTGTTATATTAAGTTACTTATTCACAAATTGGAAACTCAAATGAAAAATAAATTATAATATAAGCGTAGTGGTTGCATGAATGTGATTCCTAATAAACACTTGAGTTTCTAAATACTTAATTTATGAGCTGGATAATTCTAATCTTGAAAATTAATTTAATGTTTGTGCCAATGGTCAGTGCTTTCATAAGCAAATAATCACACATTTATTTTAGTACATTACACTTGAAATATTGAAATATTACAATAATATTTGTACTCTTAAAGTAGATGAAAAAAGCTTGTTTTTCTTAAAATAATTATTAAAAATCTAAGAAAAACATGCCTTTGATGTAATGGTGAGAAGTCAATAATAAATGCTTGTTTTCAGGTTGATAACTCCTTCCTACCTTTGATTTTAGTTGTAGAGAACAGTGAATAGTGATGTCTGACAGGATCTGCAGGGATTCATTGCTCTGTGCTGCTAATCAAAACTGACAAATTGTAACACTGGCCTGAAAGCCTACTATTTGTGGATCATGAATAATGATTATTGCAAGGAAAACAGCTTTTTAGTATCCATTAGACCTCAATATCAGTAGCTATTCAACGCTTTCTTGACTGGCATTATCATTTATACACATATATATATCAGCCTTCTTCTACATCTATCTCATGCCTGGGATAATTTGTATCTTTTTAAAGGAAAACCAAATATTATATATATTTTTTTGTTTTATAAAATTGTCTATCATAGGTTGCTATTAAGATTTGCAAAAGTAGCACAAAATCAGTGAAAACACTTAATGGTAATTAAGTATACATTTATATGATCTTATGTTAATGCAGTAGTTCCTTACGTGAAAAAATTATGCTTATTATTTATGTTTTTATAAAAATCTATTTATTATCCATTTCTCAAATATCAGAAAAATGTATTTGAATAGTTATATAGGCCTGCATCTTCTGCCTTGAGTGAAATAATAAAAGTGGTTCATTTACTTCTTTCCTTAGAAAATCACCCTATACCCCCACACAAGTGAACTGTGTCCATTGCTGGATTATAGACAGTCAGACACTTGAAGAATTGCACCTTCAGACAGAGGGCAGAAAAATGTGAGCAATATATGGATACTACTTGACAATGCACAAAAAGAACAAAAGAAGAACAAAATTAATTTTAAATGTTTTCTGTCTCCTTCTATACTGGCATTTCTAGCTTCTTGGGAAAAAAAAAAGAACTAAATTAGAGCTTTACAAAGATAGGTGAGAAATGCTAGATTTTGATTTTGGTAGGATTCTATAGAAATTACAGTGGAAGGGAATTGCCTTATAATGTGAAGGATTTATGTTTAAGCCTGGATCAAACTAGTTGTATGTCCTTAGGTAGTTATTTAATTTTTCAAGAGGGGAATGGCCAACTTTGGTTTGTGGGCCATATTCTGCTTGCTGCTTGTTTTTGTCTGACCTACAAGGTTTTACATTTTAAAATGGTTGTGAAAATCAATTGAGTAATAGTAGTTTGTTACAAATGAAAAGTCTTAAAAAATGAATCCTGGTGTCCATAAATACAACTTTGGAATATTTATTTATACATTGTCTGTGATTGCATTAATGCTGTAATGACAGAGCAGAGTAGTTGCAATAGAAACTATGTGATTACAAACTCAAAATACTAGGTACTAATTCCACATAAAAACTAAATATAGAGACTCTAATATTGGAAAGAGAAGACAGAAGGTAGTGTAGAGAGAGGTAAGATATCAGACAGAAAATGTGGGGCAAGGTACTTCTAAAGACTATGGTTTCAGAGAAATGATGGAAAATATTGCTCTAATAAGAAAGGAATGCTCTTTAAAAGGAAGCATATGAGAATAAGAAAGGACCATTGGTATCTGATAATACAAAGAAAATGTTCTAAGATTGATAGAAATATTTAGAGATATAGCAAAGAATTCTTTCAGAAAATATACAATGAAAATATGAAAAACATAGACAATAAACTGAAGGAACAAGAAAATTGAAATATAAATGCTGGAGAGTCAACATCTGTCTAGTAACAATTGTATTAAAAAACAACAACAAAGGTAAAGCAAGGCTTGGGATTTTAAAAGTGAAATATATTTTTAAAGGCAATTTTCCATAATTGAGAGAGAAATGTCTCTGGATTAAAATATACCATACTTTGAAATGCTTCCAAAGATGAAGAAAGTGATGTGCACAGTTGTAGTGTTATCATAGAAAAACTAGTGGTCTTTCTCCATTGCTAGTGGGGGTGGGATTATTGGGGTTCTAGTGAAATAAGCATTTCTGGAGGCCCCCACAAAAGGATGAGACATGGCAGAAAGCTTTATTTTTGTGGCATTACATTCCTGGGTTTCCAATGCCTCACATCCCTTTGTCCATTAGTACAAGTGTAGCTGGGGTTTCAGTAGAACTGGAAGCAAAGCCAGTGTCCAGAGTTTGGTTTTCATGTTGCAGCCGGGTCCACTAGAGCATCAGGCTAGCAGCAGTCCATTAGTCCATTGTAGCAAATAAAGGATAGTGTGCCCTGAACAATAAGAGTCCCAGGAACATAAGAGGAAGGAACTAAGAGAGCAAACTTCTTTGTTTATGGGATTAAATATCCCCAATTTTTCCCCCTTGCAATGGCCACACCTGTTCTGGCCTTTGACCTGTTCCCAGGTGGGACTGACAGACAAGTACCTTCCAGATGCCACCCCAAATTTACTGGGCATGCATCTATTCTCCTCCCTGTCCCGTCCCTTCCCCTAGTGATCGAGGAATAGACTGATGACTCCCCAGGGAGAGTAAAGCTTTAGCTGTCTGGTGTAAGCTGCCCAAATGACATGCTTATAGTATTTGGGCTTCCCTTTGCTCCTTCCATGTTATTAATAATTAGGTTCATTACAATGGTGTCAATATGACTGCTCAACAGAAATACAGAAAACTCTTCTTTTTGTTCATTTGGCTTTAATCACACTAGCCTCTTTCCCATTCCTTGAATGCACTGAGTCTTTGCATTTGTTGTTCCCTATCCATAATGCCATTTCTGTAAATATTCACATGGCTTGTTCCTCAATATTTTCAGGAATTTATCCAATTATTATCAAGAGAAGATAATAGAATCTACAGGTGCTTAAACTGTGTGTATCATGCATGAACTCTGGTAAACAACAACTATTATTATACATGCAATAAAACAAGAAAATGTAATCTATGATAAAAACCAGTCAATAGAGACAAACCACATAATGATTAGATGCTGCAATTGGTAGACAAAGACATTAACTTTTTTAAAAGTTAAAGGAAAATATGTTTATAGTGGCTGTACAGAGGTGATTGTTTGCAAAGAAATTATAACTATAAAGAATAAAAATGTAAAATGTATTGGATGGTCTTTATATTATATTGGAGACAGAAAACAAAGGGAGACAGTTATTGTATAGGTGAATCAATTGAAATTAGTTAATCTAAAGAACCAAAGGAACAAATATTAAAAACTAAAATAAACAGTGTTAAATTACCTCTGGGAATATAGTTTCAATCTAATATATATTCAATTAGAGTCCCTGAAGGAGATCATAGGGTATTAGGAGAAAAAAAATTGAGAATACAGTGGCTGAAGATTTTAAAAATTAAAGGAAAGTATCAATTTATCATTAGGGATCTCAGCAACAATTAAGCATGTGAAACACAGAGAAAACAGTGCCTAGGCACACTGTATTTAAATTGCTAAAAATAAAATAGAAAAATAAACACTTACAGATGATGTATTATAGAATGGTACACCTGAAATCTATATAATTTTATTAACCAACTAGAGTTCCGGTGCACAAAATTCAAGCACTTTGGGGGGGTGGTCCCTCAACTTGGCCTGTGCCCTCTCACAGTCCAGGAGCCTTCAGGGGATGTCCTAAGAACTGCTGCAGAGGTGGGAGAGGCTCCCACCACCACCACTGTGCTTGCCAGCAATAAGCCCTGCTTCTGGCTGAGTGGCACTCCCCATGTGGGAGCACACTGACCACAAGGGGTAGCTCCTGCATTGAGCATCTGCCCCCTGGTGGTCAGTGTGTGTCATAGCGTCCAGTTGTTCCACCATTTGGTCAATTTGCATATAGCCTTTTATTATATAGGATGACACCTCAATAAGTTTAATAAAAAATGTAAAACAAACAAACAAAAAGAAATTTTTTAAAGCATCCAGATATAAATGGTACATTTCATATAAGAAAATATATAAAAGATAACAGGCTAGTGGTTAATTAATATAATTATAAATGTTGTTTTACTGATTTAGTAATTTTATTGTGGTATGTAAGATAATGACCTTGATCATAGGATAGCACACTGAAGGACATGTGCAATATGATCTCTGTAACTTTTAAATGATTATGAAAATATATACAGATATAAATGTGGGCATATGAAAGTTCTTTTTATTATTATAACTTTCCTAGAAGTTTAAAAGTTGTGAAAATGAAAAGAACATAAAACAAGTGAAAGTATTAGATATAGAACTATAATAACTTATTTAAACATCAATTTGCATCAAAATTGCAATTTGCAAATTATTTAAAACACTCAAATCTTAAATAGAGTAGGCAGCCTCGGCTGCACTTAATTGTTGACATGTAGAGATATCTGTTCATAATAACTAGATCTTTTTTTTTATAGAAACTGAAAATTCAGAATTTTATGTGAAATTTTATAAGTTTATATATCACTAGAGGCCCGGTGCACAAAATTCGTGCACGTGGGGGGGGTTGTTCCTCAGCCCACCTGCACCCTCTTCAATCTGGGATCCCTCTCACAATCCAGGACTGCTGGCTCCCAACTGCTCGCCTGCCTGCCTTCCCGATTACCCCTAACCACTTCTGCCTGCCTGCCTGATCACCCCCTAACCACTCCGCTGCCAGCCTGATTGATGCCTAACTGCTCCCCTGCCAGCCTATTAGCCCCTAACTGCCCTCCCCTGCAGGCCTGGGTCCCCCCCAACTGCCCTTCCCTGCAGACTCAGTCACCCCCAACTTTGCTCCTCTGCCGGCCTGGTCACCTCTAACTGCCCTCCCCGGCTTGATCGCCCCCAACTGCCCTCCCTTGCAGGCCTGGTCCCTCCCAACTGCCCTCCCCTGCTGGCCATCTTGTGGCCACATGGGGGCAGCCATCTTTGACCACATGGGGGCAGCCATCTTATGTGTTGGAGTGATGATCAATTTGCATATTACTCTTTTATTAGATAGGATTACAAAGTATACACTGCATATCTGAGGCCACAAATTTGTGATTCACTAACAAGATACATGAAAGTACTTTTTAAATCACTTCATCTATAATAATAAAAGTGTAATATGCTAATTAGACCGGACAGCTGAACTACCTTCGGATGTCCTTCCGGATGACCTTCTGGATGAAGCCAGGGCTGCGAGGGCCGAGCCCCTTGCATAAATTTCATACATAAGGCCTTTAATACTTTCATAAAATAATACAAAATTTTAGGTAAAATTGACTATTTAATAATATGAGCACTTTA
Organism: Eptesicus fuscus; assembly: GCF_027574615.1. Taxonomy (NCBI): domain Eukaryota; kingdom Metazoa; phylum Chordata; class Mammalia; order Chiroptera; family Vespertilionidae; genus Eptesicus; species Eptesicus fuscus. The sequence continues at coordinate 81,872,308 of NC_072474.1, read as the reverse complement.
TATTATAAACTTTATATCTTAATGTATCTATAAGTTTTAATAACAAATTATACTTTTGATATCATTGCTTGAATTACATCTCTATTTAAAATTATTTTAAATGCTTAATACTATCTGCATTTAAGAGACAAGTTAGTAAAAGTCATGTCTAAGATTTTCTACATTCTGTTTCTAATATTTTCATATATCAAAATTTTTATATTTTACCTTCGTAAACATTATGAATTTAAAGTACCTATATCCCAAGTTACAAATTCAGAGGCTCATTTGATAGCATTGATGTGATTGATGAATCTATTCTACTTTAATATGTAGGGCAGGTGGTGGTTCTGTGTTTGCTGTGTGCATTGTACTATAATCTTAATAGCCTGATTGATGGCAAGGGCAAGACTGCCAACATTATAATGCTATTTTCTGAACCTTGAGCTTGTATGACTTTAAACACAAAATAACTAATACACTGTAAAATATGCAGCATCTATCTTGTCTTATAAAAATATCTCTTACACTCTTTATTGTCCCAAATCTATAAGCAGAACCACCAGTTTGTTCATACCTTTGGGGACTCAAAAAGGTCTATTTCATTACCTGAATACTATCGCTCTTTAAAATATGTCTATTCTGCTCTCCCCACCCCCACATTTTTTAGAATCTTTCTCTTTGCTAGATAATAATTTATTTATGCCTAAATATATTACTGCAATTAAAGGTTAAAGTGATTTATCTCTTCCCATATTTACCAAATTTTATGTAAATGTGATTTGTTTATATATTTATACACATATATATGTCTCCATATGTATATAGCACATAGATACTAAATTAAAATCAGAATGCATTCAGCAAGTAGCTTGGTTAGGTCTCTGAGACTCACCTGCATCAAAGACTGCTGGTCTATTTAAACCTAGCATAGGCTTCCTGGAAGGGCTGTTGAAATGGAGGCAGCATTAGATTATTAGGGTTGTTTTTAAAAATTATTATTGTTAAGTAAAATGGGACAAATGAAAATAATTTTAATCCTTTTACCTTCTAATCTCTTTCTGTCACACACGGGCTCCTGGGGATTCCTGTCATGTAGAAGCCCTCAGGGTAGATTTCTGTGGATTCTATGGGGTAGACAAATGAGGCAGGTTTAACAGACACTCTGATAAATAAATAAAACTGTTATTGCTGCCCTTCATTGTATTTTTCTTTTTAAGCCAGCATATGCACACTCTACTAAACTCAGAATGGCAATCTATTCGAGTCCTTACTTGAAGTGTAAACTGTTTTATTCCAGGAGGGCCTAGAGTCTAAAACACTGGGGTGCAAGCCCTGGTGTTCTTTCCCTGAGATTTTAGGCTGGGTTTTATCTGATAACCCCATTCATTTCAAGATGAATTCCTTGAATATTTAATTGAATGAATATGCAAAAGCAACCAGATAGAACTATATACAAAAGACTAAGCTGCCAATCATGGGTGATTCTGGAAGTTTAGAAAGGGCTCTCATAATTGCATGCTTTTTTTTTCTTGTAGAAAATAAACTAGATTTTAAGAACTTAATCTACCACTAATTGCAAAATACAAAGTGCTTGGTTGTTCTGCTGATTTGTTCAGGTAATTTTCTAACTATTTATTTAAATTTTGTATGCATAATGAATTTTGAGCTGATCCTAACCATGATTATAAATACAAATGAAGTATTGTACATTACCATATAAAAATACAAAACGAGAGAGTAATATATTATCCCAGTGCAAAATTTAAGCAGTGGAATGGAATGCTTATAAGTTGGTTAACAATTGAGGTGAAGGCAGTGAACACACCTCCATTAGGAGTGACTGCCGCTTCTGGTTCTCTGGTAACTTGTTCCCCACTTTTAAGGGCCCATGTAATTCATGCGTATGCTATGTCGTAGGACAGTTAGTCTGGATTCGAACATATTGATCATGTACTTGTTTTGAAAGACAAATATGCACCAATACTGCTTTAAATTGTGAAGAATTGAAATAAATATGTAGACAAAATGAGACAGGTATGCAGTGCATATATGTGGGAGCATGACTAGAAAATCACAGGAAAAGTTTAGAACCTTTGACCTACTATAAACTAAGCCACATTAACCATTGAAACATATTATTCATCAAATCCATCCATTGAATCAGGATCTCACACATGCACACACACACAGAGAGACACACACACCTTTTTCTATCCTTTGTCCTAAGTCCTCCACCAATGGCAGTTGGTACCACTTCACCTACACATGGGGTTTTACTATCATTTCCGAGCCCGGGGCCTACTCTGATCTCAGCAAAGCTCAGTATAAGCAGTTGCAGGTTAATGTATTTTCAAGACTATAGGAGATTAAATAGGAGCTCTTCAATGTGTTAGTGAGATTAATTGGCTTTTTTCAAAAGCATACAGATCGGGACTAAAATCTTGCCTCTGACACATGCATCTTGGAGACCTGGAGTAAATCATGCAGTCCCTCATAGAGCCTGTATTCTTAATTTATAAAGTGTAGGTATAAATTCCATGTAAATCTACCCAGAAATAATAATTATGACATGGGGATTTTATGGAATTTAATGAGGTAATACACAAAACATGCTTGTTATAGTTCATTGCACATCGTGTGGGCTCAGAGATTTTTCTTTCTAAAGGCATAATGAGTTCCTGATCAGAGGAGGAGGGCAGAAACGGCATGCACTGGAAAAGCAGACAGTGAATGTTTGAGGGTGTTCACCCAATACTGTGCAGGCAAAGGGACAGTGGATTCCGGGAAATGGACCTCTGCTGTGGGGCAGCTGTAATTCACCTGGCTGCAGTGGACAGAGAAAAGCATAGATCAACATGGCACTGAGTCATCATCGATTCCTCCTTTCCGCTCAGTCAAACCAGCAGCAAACTCATCTGGCCAGTTCTCATCCCTTCGATCTGTATCATCCCAGCCTAAGCAGCAGTATTGTTACAACCGCCTATCAGGCTCAGGCTGTTCTCAGTGCAACAACCAGTGCTATTCTTTCAAAATGCGTGTCAGGTTATGTCACTCTTCTGTGGTAAACCCTCCAGTGGCTTCTCATCTTTAAAGTAGTCCCTATTCAGTCTGCCTCCTTTGTAACCAATCCCCTCCCTCCCCGCACCGGCCCTCTTCTCCATTTGCCCCAGGCACACTGATATCCCTGCAGACTGTTATCCTGGGATGTCTGCAGTTGCTGGTCCCTTTGCCTAAAACACTCTTCCCTATATACCGACCTGGTTTCTCTTTAAAGGCTTCTGCTCCAATGTCATGGTGATGAGCTTCTATAAAAAGCATCCAGCTCTGCTACTAGACACTCCTTAATTTCCTTCTATGCATTTATCATCTTCTAACATTCCAGTGAGACATATTTACTTGTTTGTTTTTCTATTATTTCTTACTTTACCCCCTGTGCATGCCTTCACAATGATTTTGTTTTGTTTATGATTATATTCCTAATACCCCAAAGAACTCTTGGCTAATACTAAGTGTTTATTAAGTGATTATAAAATAATGAATTAAGATTATTCTAAGGCTGAGTTCTAAAGGCAGTTCTTTTAAATGTAATATAGGAGAGATATTCTTCAGCATAAGTACTCAGAGAAAAAGAACTCACTTTCCTTATAAAGTAGTACATTAACAAAAAAAATATTCAGAGAAGGAAACAGAAAAAGTATCCATCTGGTGGACTAGTGAAGGAATTCCAGGACCAAAGTCTGATGCTGTTTGACTAAATGAAATTTTCTTAAATTGAAAACAAGGAATGTTTAAAGCTTCTCTAGCAAGTCACTTTGGCAGGAAGTTCATAAGTCATATTTTCATGATTAATTTAGTCTGTCTTTCTACCCCTAGCAAGTTTATGTCTAATGACTCATAGTCAGACTATTATCTTTCATTTTCAAGATGATTTTATCTTTTTTAAAAGATCAAAAACTAAATATTTAGAATTTTAAAATTTACGCCTGTGATGATTTTAGTACTTTCAGGAATACATGTATTTGATTGCATGGTTACTTTAGTAATTCATCTATACAGTAGGTCCTCGGGTTACATTGGAGATTCGCTCCTATGGCACGACATAACACAATTTTTGCCGTAAGTCGGAACCCGCCTACATAAGCACCTGCGTCACTCACATGGAGCACATACACAGCAGTAATGAAGTGAAACAGTAAAAAAAATTTAAAAGAAGGATAACAATTCCCGACCTTTACTTGTGGTAAATAAATAATAAAAAACATAAAGCACATATGTACATACATCAAAATGACAGAACTTTTTTTTTTATAAATAAATGGGAGATGGCGACGTAACCACGAAATGACGTACTGTCGAGTGCGACATAACCTGAGGACTGCCTGTACTAATAAAAGGATAATATGCTAAATAGACCAGATAGACCAGACATCCTTCTGGACAAAGCCACGGCAGCTGTGAGGGCCCAGGGATAGGCAGCCACAGTGGCTGTGAGGACGGGGGGAAGGCAGCCCCAGCAGGGTGATGGGGGCGGCACTTTCCCCTGATCGCCTGGTCACCCCCTGCAGAGGGAGGCCAGACTCAATGGCCAGCGGGCCTAAGCTGTCAGTAGGATATCATATGAGGGCTCTGGAACTGTGCGATGGGGCAGGCTGGGCTGAGGGACCACCCCCCATCCCCTGACCAGTGCACACATTTTTGTGCACCAGGCCTCTAGTGTAATTATAATTCCCTGTGTATCTAAAATATTTTAGTGTTACTAAAAGTTTTAAATGATAATTATTATTGTGAATGTTGATGATGTTTGGCTTATGAACTCCCTTCTAAACCCTTATTTAATTTGATTGTTTAGTTACAAATACTGAGTGTGTAAACCAGGGCACTTGAGAAATGGTTCTGAATAATATTTATTAGGATAGAATTTACCTTTCATATGTCCATCTCACATACCAAAAACTCATAGAAAGTACTCGGAAAAAAATCTCAGTAGAGGTGGCTTTTATCTCCCCCAAGAGGGTGATTTTATCTAGATTAGCTTTGCTGTATTCTCTGGAGCTCAGGAAATTACTGTCCCTGAAAATAATTATCTGAGATTAGGTTAGAGGCCAGACACAGGGGCTGCAAAAGAATAGAAGCCAACTTTTTTTTAACTCAGTGGCATACGGTTACCCTTTTTCTGGATATTTTGCAAAAACGGTCAAGTAGAAAGGATACTATTTAAAGGTTCATTCACTATATAAAATTTCAGGTCTCTACTATTAATATTAGTAGATTTTTTAATGTAAAAAGACTTTATTTCATGCATTCCTTATTTCTCAAATAAATACTAACAGATTTGGAAAGTTTAAGGGATATGTACTTACATGCAAAGTACAGAAGTATACTAAGTGTACACCATATCTACACAATGGGTTTGGGATATTACATTTATTAATTTCTTGAAACACACACACATTCACACACACACAGGATGGATGACTGAAGCTCAGGTGTTAAATATTATGCTCAAGGTCACAAAGCCAATAAGTTCAGAGATGTATTTCCACTTTGGTCTTCTGATTCAAAGTTTAGTCTTTTTTCTCTAATATCAAAGTGACTTCTTTTGATGATTAAAAATAGACCTATATGGAGTGGTCAAAAGTATGTGAGTATGAAAAACAGAGTTTATTCTTTTATTATTATTGATTAATTATTACATTATTTTAATACAAACAATTGTAAATGTACTTTTGCCCATTCCTATATGTTAATCTTATGTTTATATTACTAGCATTCTCCATTATTTACTTTATGTCCTATGATGTCTTTGCAATTATCAAAGTTAGTTGTTAATGATATCATTGCTCTTGATTGTTCTACTTCTGAGTTATATTTATCCTGTGGTTTATTTATTTTGGCACAACAAGATTCACAGCTTCTTCTGCAATTTCGTGAAATGTTTCTTGCTTCATGACCTTGTTGGCTGCCCTAATTGCAATGTTCTTTTAAAATAAAACGGATTTGACAGTTTTTAAAGTACTCTTAAAGTTTTTTTGTTTAATGTCACAGTTTTAACCACATATACAAAAAAGCATATTTGTGAGTGTAATGTACATTTTCTCCAGTTTTCATTCTTATCCATTCCCAATGATTTTCATGAAAATTATTACACCTTCAAGTTTGGCTTTGGAGAATGTCTAAAGAGATATTTTTATTCGTTTCCATATTGTATTGAAATCATTCATTTACTAGTATCTAAGTGCGGAGAACATTGCTATTCACCTAAATATTTTTAATATAAATTTGAATATTTGCTGTTCTATTTTTTGAAAATGTTAGCCAATCAGAATTCATTAAACCTTCAGTCAGTCATATTTGCAATATCAGTATGGAGTTGGGTAAAATGGTTACATTGTCAATTAGCAAATGTTTGTTGAGTATCTGCAATAAAGCAAACTTTGGGAGAAGCTTTGGGATATCTACACTAATAAAAAAGAAACATGCAAATTACTGTCACTCTGCTATGCTACTAGCCAATCAGTGAGTATGAAAATTAACCTGAAAACATGGCGGCAGTCCCCCCCTCCCCCGGCCCCACTGCTCCGGGCCTGTGGGGGTCAGAGAAGTCGGGCACCAGTGCCTGAGGTTGGCTGCAGCCAGGGAGACCAAGAAGCCACCTGCCCTGTGATCCCTGGCTGCAGCCAGCAGCAGAAGCCTCACATCTGCCTGACCCAGGTCCTGGGGGAGATGGAGAAACCGGGCCCCTGCGCCCGAGGCTGGCTGCAGCCCGAGAGATGAAGAAACCTCCTGCCCCATGATCCCAGGCTGCAGCCAGCTGGAGAAGTCACCCACATTGCATCCCAGTGAAGATGGAGAAGCTGTCTGCCTGCGGTCCAGGCACCAGCACCTGCGGCTGGCTACAGCCTGGTAGACAAAGAAGCCGCCCACCCCGCAGTCCTGGGCGCCAGTACCTGCTGCTGGCTGTGGCCCAGGAGATGGAGAAGCCGCCCACCCCATGGTCCTGGGCACCAGCACTTGCGGCTACAGCCCATGCAAAGCCACCTGCCCACCATTCCCTGCAGCTGCAGCCGGCCTGGGCGCCTATGGCTGACCAGAGGGAGGGAAGCCCAGATCCCGGGTGCCTGTGGTTGACTGGAGCAGGGAATCCTGGATCCTGGATGCGGGGCCGAAGCAGAGGTGGTTAGGGGCAATCAATCCAGCAGGGAAGCAGTTAGAGACAATCAGGCTGTCAGGCAGAGAAGAAGTTAGGGGCAATCAGGCAGGCAGGCAAGCGGTTAGGAGCCAGCAGTTCTGGATTATGAGAGGGATGTCTGACTGCCGGTTATCCCCTGAAGGGTCCCAGATTGGAAAGGGTGCAGGCTGGACTGAGGGATACCCTTCCCCCCCCCAACCCCCCCATGCACGAATTTCGTGCACCGGGCCACTAGTAAAATAAATAATGAAGATCTTTCTCGAGGCTTATGGTGAAGCTAGAAAGTGTATCAAATATTTTAATACAATGCAATGCTAACTCTATTCCAGATAAACACTCAGGGTACTGCAAGCTTTATAGAATCACCAAAAAGATTACTAGTAAATGCAGTAGAAAATCCATGTGTAGAATGTTAGATGTATGAAACAAGGTTTGCTACCAGGAATTTGCAAGTGCTTTATTTAAGCTGGAGCACAATTGCATATGAATAGAAGGAGACTTGAGTAGGGAGGTAGGCAGGGATCAGCTTATAAAAAGCTTCAGAACATAAGGCATGAAGTTTAAATTATACAATAAAAGCTAAGGAGAACAAATGTGAACACACTACCTATGGGGTCCTTCATAGATTTTTCTATTTTTGGTAAAAGGACTGTGGACCCCCGCTATATTTAAAAAGCCAGAGAGAGAAAACTTGTCAATTAAATGCATGATATGTCTATGCTTGAGGTTTCCCATTGTGATTAGCTTTTGGATAATTAACCTGTAAGAAATATTCAAACTCTACATTTCTCTCACCATATGTTTGGCCACCTCTATGAACTGACAGTACTCTAATTAGAAATATAAAGTTTAACACCAGCTAATGCAATTGATGTGGAGGACAATGAGGAGGCCTGAGTTCCAGCTCCATTCTTGTCAATAATTAGCTACAATATGGATTAAGTGAGGATATAAATCAGATACCATTACAGGTATTTATATACACTTTTACTTTAAACTTACCACTGTCGTACCCAGGTGTACCTGATTCAGAATCTTGACTTTCTACCCCTTCCTCATTCCAATACCTAAGGACGTGTTAAATATACACTTCCTTTGGCCACATTTTAGACCTATATTATCAAAACACTGATTGCTGGAAGTGGGTCCAGCAGTCATATTTTTCAACCCTGACAAAGATATGGTGATTAGAATCATTTTAAAAACCTGAAAAATACTGATACTTCAGCAACCTCCCAAAAGATTGTGATTTAGATACTGTGTGTGTGTGTGTGGTTTTTCAGGGATTCTAAATGTGTATTTAAGTTCAGTAACACTGTGCTAGATCAGTGATTCTCATATTCAATGTGTATTCAAAGCCTCTGGGGATCCTGATAAAATGCATATTCTGGTTCAGTATGTCTGGTTGCAGCTGATAATCTAGAATCCTAACAATCTCTCAGATGACGCAGATGCTGCTGGTCCAGAGGACACGCTGAATAATGAAGTAATACATTCAATGTGCCACCATATCTGAGATATATCATTCTATGGAACTTTTCAATGTATAGCCCCAAAAGAAGGCAATGCTTCTTTTTCTATAATGCTGTGGGCTCTGATGTTAGGATAAGTTTAAAATTTTACTTCATTGTGGATAAGCTATAAAACCTTGAGCCAATTTCTTATTCCCTCTGTGCCTTAGTTTCTTTATTTTCAAAATGATAATAAAAAATTATAACTACTATATATAATTTGTAGTATACTTAATAAATAAATAATGAAAATGATTATTAGTCTTCCATTTCATGTGCTTAATTACTTATTTTTATTATTAAACTACAGGGTGTCCCAAAAATGTATGCATACATTGAATAATTATAAAGGCAGTATTTGTTAAAATATATTTCATTTTCAAAATGTAATAGAATCTACAAAAATTGTTTTCTATACATTTTTGAGACACTCTGTATTACTGTGAACTTTGCATTTCTAGTTTGACCTATATTAGAGCAGGTTAATTAATTTCTCATGGCAATGAATAACACATGTGGAAATATTTACATGTGTTCTTATGATTTACATAGAATAATAAATTTATAAACAAAATATAAATGAAAAGAGAGGAAGCCACAACATATGTGTTTATCCTTCTAACAAAATTGATGGACACAAGAAATATGTATAACATTTAAAATGCATAATACAATGTGATTTTCTAGCAGGCATTTTTAATCACCTTACTGTTTTTTTCAAATTAGTTTTTGTATATTGACTAGAGGCCCTGTGCATGAAATTCGTGCAAGGGGGTTGGCCCTTGCAGCCCTGGCTGCCTTGGCCCTCTCAGCCCCAGCTGCCTTGAGGCCCTGGCTGCCTCCCAGCCCCACCCCACCCCCACTGGTCGTTCCAGAAGATCTTTCCAGAAGGTCATTTTGCCATTCGGTCTAATTAGCATATTAGCTCTTTATTATGGATTTTAAACAGAGAGAGATTTGTTGTTCCACTTATTTATGCATGCATTGGTTTATTCTTGTATGTGCACTGGTGCCCTGATAGGAGATTGATCTGAATCCTTGTTGTATTGGGACAATGCTCTAACCAACTGAGCTACCCAGTCAGGGCACCTGAATAGTTCTTTCAAATTTTTAATATAAAGCTTATCTTCCATTTAGGCTTGTGTTATTTCCTGAAAGCCCTTGAGTTCTGAGACATAGGTTTCTAACAGAACTATTCTCAGATCCAAATGCTTCCCTATTAAACTTAAAGGATTTTCTAAGAGTTTATTTCATAATGCATTATTTTAGAAAACATTGTTGGGTATAATAACTAGTTAAATGTATAGTTTCTTATTTTAACAGATCCAAAATTGCTTTATATTCTCCCTTAGAGAGTTTGACCTACTTAGTAGATTGGAGAACTTTCTGATCTGAATCATATTCCTGCCTGACAGCAGGAATTCAAATCCCTTGAGGACTTACCTTAAGTAGGATTCATTAGTCCTCCATAGTCCTGTGCCCCAGATGCCCATGCAGAAGACAAAGGGTAGCCAATTTAATTAACCACAGCCTCAAGGAGCATAATTCATTATCAATTTTTTTCAAGCAATCTAAGACTGTATCAGTGCTCCCAGTGAAAGGATAGATGGAGCCAAGTGCTCTAATCAGGATAGAAATTCCTTAAATCTAATTGCTCTTTTCACTCTTTAATTGAAGGTAAAACTAGAGGCCATGACAAGACCACAAAACTTATCATCAGAGTAGAGTGACCTATATTTCTTTTATGTGATGGAAAGTCAATAAAATATACAAGTAAGCTTTGGGAGGAGAATTATCTATAAGCCATTGCACCAAAACATTGTAGTTTTTCTGCTACCTTTAGTCTATATCACTAATTGTAGGGCAAATGAACAAGAGTTGAACACTTTATTTTGTTGTTATTTATAATAATTGTCTGACATGAATTCAGCAACTAGAAATTGGTTTTTAGTGATTAATGAATTTAATTTACTTATTCAGATATGAATTAAATTCCTACTTTGTGCTGTGCTAAATACAAAGATGGCAAAGTAAAATGAGACACTTTTATGGTTTTGAAATAGCAACAGCTTATTATGCAATAAGAGATAATCATATATGATATCGGTATAAATGTTAGAAAATGTGAATGTGTTTTCTCTTTTTAATTAAAATATATATTAAATGCATTTTATCTGTGTACCTTATTTTTTGTAAAATGTATATGGTGTTTAAGAAATTGAATTTTCTTTATCATTATGTACCTAGTAAAGAAGATAGATACAAATCAAATACATATGCTAATAAATATATTTTAATATAATTTTATTGAATTAAGAGAAAAGTAACAAAATCACACTGCATGTTGCTCAACTAGATTTTAGTAGAAGTGCAATAACACTTTCTACAAAGTCAGGCACCAACAATTTTTGTGCTAGGAACACATCAAAAGTTTGAATAAACTTACTAAGCTTTAGCTTGTAATAAAGAATAAACCCCATAGTTTGTTAGAATAACTGATTGGTGGAAATTTGAATTCATATACTGATTTTCATCTACATTTTACTAAATCTTTGAAAGTAGATGTGAATATTTCAAATTGCAACATCAATTTCAAAATTTTGTTGTGCATGTTCTGATAGAAACATCTTATATAATAAAGAGCTAATATGCAAATGGTTGTCACACCCTCATGCCATCACGCCATAAAGGCTCAGACACTCAACACTGGGGAGAGAGGATTGGGGACCAGCCAGGCACAAATAAGCTCGCGAGAGAGGAATGGGGACCAGCCAGGCACAAATGAGCTCGTGAGAGAGGAATGGGGACTAGCCAGGCTGCGGCCCAGGAGAGGTACAAGCTGCCCGTCCCATGGTCCCGGGCACCAGCACCTGTAGCTGTGGCCCGGGAGAAGAACAAGCTGCCCACCCCACGGTCCCCTGTAACTGCAGCTGGCCCAGGCGAAGCCGGCATGGGAACTGGGTGCCTGCAGCCGGCCAGAGGGAGGGAAGCCTCGGTCTCAGGTGCCTGCAACCAGCCAGAGGAGGGAATCCTGGGTCCCAGGTGCGGGGCGAGGTGGAGGCAGTTAGGGGCGATCAGGCCAGCAGGGGAGAAGTTAGAGGCAATCAGGCAGGTAGGCAGAGGTGGTTAGGGGCTATCAGGCAGGCAGAGTTGGTTAGGGGCTATCAGACAGGCAGAGGTGGTTAGGGGTGATCAGGCAGGCAGGCAGGCAGGTGAGCGGTTAGGAGCCAGCAGTCCTGGATTGTGAGAGGACATTCCCCGAGGGGTCCTGGATTGGAGACGGTGCAGGCCGGGCTGAGGGACCCCCTCCCATGCACGAATTTTGTGCACCAGGCCTCTAGTAATAAAATAAGTGATTAGGAAAAACCATTTTTGACAAGTTTTTCCAACTCTTGAGAAGATCCAGTTTATTTATACTGAGCTCTACTTCCTCCTGAATCCATATGCCACCAAAATGTGTGCCATTCCTTTCAGTTCCCCAACCTAATGTATAAGCACCTGTTTCTATAATTACAAAACATAGCAAGAGGTATGAATATAGGGTTTGATTGTCAATAATATTTAACTCTCATTGCAGTAACTTGAAGGTTGATCAGATAATTGTGTTATTAAATATAGAGTTGCTATAATTTCCCTGAACAAAAGATGAAAACATTTATTTAGAATTAAAAAATCAGAGGAAAACATTTAAATAACTTATACTACAGTGAGGTCCAAAAAATAAAGGTGGAAAATCTAAGTATATTTTAAGATGGAATCGGGATGTAAAAGAAACTTAGTTATCTATTACTGTGCAATAAGTTACTCCAAAACTTAGCAGTCAAAACAACATGTATTTATTGTTTCAGTTTTTTTGTGCCAGAGATCATGCACAGCCTAGCTGAGTTCCCACCTCAGGAGGTCTCACAGGCTACCCTTGGGGTAGACTGCACTGTAGTCATCTAAAGGCTCAATTGGACAGAGATCTGCTTTCAAGCTCATGTGGCAGGATTCAGTTACTCAATTGCTTTTGGAAAGAGGTCAATGTCAGTATCTTTCCATGGGATCTCTCCAACATAGCAGCTTGACTTACTAAAGCATGCCATCCATGAGACTAATGAGGTCTGCTACATTCTAGAAGTCACAAAATCTTTTGTACCCTAATCATGAAAGTAATGACTCTATCTTTGCTGTATTCTATTAGATAGAAGCAATAGGTCTATCCCACTCTCAATACCGACAGGCAAGAAGTATTGCAAATCATCTTAGAGTCTGCTCACCACAGAGTTTCAGTATGTATCTGTGATGAAAGAGCTCTCAAGAGACCATAAATAACTAGTGCTATAACTTTAATCTCAAAAAGTAGAAATATTATGAATTACCACTTACCAATGCTTTTGGTTTTTCCAATGTGTGTGTAGGATGGTGATAACTCACCTATCCAAGCAAGTCTTGGGACACCAACTAAATTCTGACACTAACTTCACAGAGATAGAACTGGGTTCCACTGGTTAAGGCTTCAATACTATAAGACTGCCTTGTCCCCCTCAGTTCAGAAAGTAATGGCAAGCCAGTACTTTTAATCAACTATGTATAAATCGGAGGTTCTCAGGACCTCCTCCTTGAGTTTTATAAATTTTTCAGAGCAAATCTCAGAACTCAGAGAAACATTTTACTTACACAGTTACTGTTTTATTGTAACACTAGAGGCCTGGTACACAGATTTGTGCACTGGTGGGGTCCCTTGGCCTTGCCTGAGGGAATCGGGCCGAAACTGGCTCTCTGACATCCCCTGAGGGGTCCTGGATTGTGAGAGGGTGCAGACCGGGCTGAGGGACCCCCACCAGTGCATGATTGGGGCTGGGGGGGGGGGGAACCGTGGGAGGGCTACAGATCATGTCCCGTCTGGTCCCGATTGGCCGGACCCCAGCAGCAAGCTAACCTACTGGTTGCAGTGCCTGCCCCCTGCTGATCAGTGTGCATCATAGCAACTGGTCAAACGGTTGAACTAACGGTCAGATACTTAGCGTATTAGGTTTTTATTATTATAGATAGTATAACTCAGGAAAAGCCAGATTGAAAGATGTATAGGGCAGACATGGGAAAGGGCTCAGGGCTCCCACGCTCTCTGAGTGCTCCATTATCTCACCATTTATGGTTCACCTGACCAGAAATTAGAGAGAACTTTTTGGGGGAAGTCTTGCTGGCAGAGGACCTGTGTCTTGAAAGATTGTGAAGTAAAAGTAAGGTGAGATTATTTTGGTGTTTTTCTTTTTTTTTTTTAAGATAGAAAACACTAGACCATTTCATTTAATAATCGGAATGATCTAATATAAAATGATATTGCAGAAGAAAAATAGCCAGTTGTACTTCAGAGGAGACAGGAAGTAATTTCATAGGTTTAGTGGAGGTGCTGGTGTTAGAGTGTCAGGGTCAGATCTCTCACTGACACAGGAAGACATGTAGGATGGATGAGTGTGGATATGAAATTTTGTTGTAGAAAGATAAAATTATAAAATAATTATTGATGGTTCATCAAGACCATTAGATTCTCAATAATATTTCTTTACTAGGAGCCCAGTGCACGAATTTCTGCAACTTGAAAGGAACTGTGGGTCATGAGGCTGTGGTGGGCACAGGATGGGGTCTCAGCCCATCCTCCACACCCTGCCTGGCCCCTGCCACCATGGCCTCAGGTCCCCTGTCTGCCTGCAGCCCTGCTCCCATGGCCACTGCTCCCACTCGCTGGTGGCGCTGAGCAATTAGGGCCTGCGCCAGCAGTGGGTGTGAGAGCGGCCGGTGCTGTCAGCGGGTGCGCGTGGTGGCTGCTGCCTCAGACGACCGTCAGGAGCACGGGGGTGTGGAGAAGCCCTCAGGGGCAATCGGGGCCAGCAACTGCCATACTTACCCACTGACAGTGCCGAGCAATCAGGGCTGGCACCAGCACTGGCAACGGGTGCAAGCGGGACCAGCACCAGCACCAATAGCAGGTGAGAGCACCAGGTGGGACTGCAGCGTGCAGGAGCAAATAATTTTCAGTAACCACCAGAGGCTGGCCCCATGATAGCATCTGATGCTCAGCCTTGGTCTGGAGCCCCCACTCATCTGCTCCACCATCCCGCTGCAGCCGATGCCCGCCATGTTCTGTGCTCTGCTGTCTGCTACCAACACCTGCCATGTTCTGTGCGTGCTCTCAAGTGGTCAGCACACATCATAACGACTGGTATTCGGTTGTTCGGTTGTTCCGCGATTCAGTCTATTTGCATATTAGGGTTTTATATATATATATATATATATATATATATATATATATATATATATATAGAGAGAGAGAGAGAGAGAGAGAGAGAGAGAGAGATTCTATGACTCATATACATTCCTTTAATTATGCACTAATTGAGATTTTGTGATTTTTAGAATAGACATTCTTTTATGCTATGCATTTAAAAAGAGGAAAACTGCCAAAACCAGTTCGGCTCAGTGGATAGAACGTCGGCCTGCAGACTGAAGGGTCCCAGGTTCGATTCCGGTCAAGGGCATGTACCTTGGTTGCGGGCACATCCCCAGTAGGGGGTGTGCAAGAGACAGCTGATCGATGTTTCTCTCTCATCGATGTTTCTAACTCTCTATCCCTCTCTCTTCCTCTCTGTAAAAAAATCAATAAAAAATATTTAAAAATAAATAAATAAATAAAAATAAAAAGAGGAAAACTTGCCTGGCTGCCTTGGCTCAGTGGTTGATCATTGACCTATGAACCAGGATTTTGATTTCCAGTCACAGCACATACCAGATTGCAGGCTAGGTCCCTAGTGTGGAGCTTGCAGGAGGCAGCCAATCAATGATTCTCTCTTATCATTTATGTTTCTCTCTCTCTCTCCCATTCCCTTCCTCTCTGAAATCAATAAAACTATATTTTAAAAAATAAAAAGAGAAGAACTTGCTTTAAACCATTCATTCTCATATGCTAATTGACAGCATCATACAGAATGAGAAAAATGAAAATACCCCTAGTGAATTTTTCATGAAACACAATTTTTAGTTTATTGGATTATTCTCTTCATACTACTTGGCCTAAAATGTCTTGTTTTATGAAACAATGATAATAAAAGACAGATGTGTTCTAATGTCATTAATTGGGGAAAAATTAACAGAGTTGATACTCATAGATATCAGCACAATTTTTTTTTTCTTTCTTGAGCATTAAAAAATTGCCATAATGTTATTTAAGTTGGAAAAATAAATTAAATAGTTAACTTGTTTTGTACACAATGCTTTAAAAGGCAATATATATTCAAGAGAAAATATTACTTCTTAGGAGAACAAAAGAGCAGTGAAAAGCTTCCCTGCCTATTTGCACTGCTTCCATTAAAACTCAGTTCATATAGCCGAAACCGGTTTGGCTCAATGGATAGAGCGTAGGTCTGCGGACTGAAAGGTCCCAGGTTCGATTCCGGTCAAGGGCATGTACATTGGCTGCGGGCACATCCCTGGTAGGGGGTGTGCAGGAGGCAGCTGGTCGATGATTCTCTCTCATCGATGTTTCTAGCTCTCTATCCCTCTCCCTTCCTCTCTGTAAAAAATCAATAAAATAAATTTTAAAAAAAATTTAAAACTCAGTTCATATAGAGGCTGGTCTAGATCACTGACTTTTAAGCATTACTCCATGGAGAAATCAGAAAACTGGCACATTTTAGTTATCTTTTCTAACACATGAATTTATCTCACCATCTAAAACATTGCTTTTCAATCATGTGATTTGTCTATGCCTTCATTTACAAATTTAAAAACAACAACAATGGAAACTTGTTATCTTGAAAAAGAACTGTTTATTTGCCTTTTCTAGGGGAAAAAAAACACACACACACACAAAAAAACCAGGATCAGGAAAAATACTTTAGAAAAGATTAGTATGTCCCATGGACACTATAGCATAAAACTCTCAATTCAGACTCTTCTATTTTTGTAAAGATCCCCATTAAGGAACTAAAAAAGTATGCATGTCATTACCTATCTACTCATCTATCTATGCAGCTAGATAACCAATGTATGCAATGTATGTCTAGATGAATATATAAAAGTATTTCCTTTCTCTCTCTCTCATATTGTGTGTCAGGTATCATTTTAAGCACATTGCAAATAATTTTCTAGATGTATAGATTTAAATCCATAAGCCATAGTAATTTTGTAGTAATTATAATTTTTGAATTTTAAATAAGCAAATAACAGTAGAAAATGAATTGTAAATTGGTTTTGATTTCATAATGGTGCATTTTTTTTTCTTACACATCAGATTTAATGACCATTTTGTTCATGGAATACTGATGAGATTACAATGTAATCTTTTTAATGGTCTCCTAAGTCTAAATCATTTTTTTCCTCAATTACACCCAAGAATGTCCAACAACTCACTAGCACTTCAAATTCAAACACTTTAAGTAATGTCATCTAAAATTTCATTGCTTCTTCTCTATTTTTGTGAAAAGCATTAAATTGTGACCAACTAATTAGGCTCAAGATGTCAGATTTATTTTAATTATAATGGTAGACATTTATTCAAAATTTATTATATCTCAAGCCTTTTCTACCCATATGTTAGTCAATCTTTACAACCAGAGAAGGTAATTACACCACTTATTTGCTTTACTTAATGGAGAAATTTGCCTATAGCAGTTAAGTGACTGACTGGTAGGTCAGCCTATGATGGAGTCAGAAGTTGAACTCCATTCTATTGGTTGAACCACATTCTGGGGTTCCTAAACCCCAAATTCAGGTCAACTTACTTAAACTCTTCTGCAGCTGAATATGTGGAAATCCTCTATATTGTCTTCTCTTTTGAAAGTTAATTAAGACTTCTGCTAAATAAATCCTTAGAAAAATATTATGGAAAAAGATTTATGGTTTCTAAATGTTACTAAAAATACATTTTGACCAATTATAGACTACCTTTCAAAGTCAACAATTTGAGATCAACAAAACACAATAAAATTTTTCTCTTTATTTATATCTATCTGAGGTTTCTAGACTTCCTTACAATATATACAGGAATAAATTCATATTTTTCCTATATGAGAGAAAATTATTTACCTAATTTAAAACAGAATATTATGAAAGTTATTCAGACCATTCATTAATTTTTCCACTTAATTATTTTTTATTTTAAAATTATGACTATTACATTCCAGATTTATATGTGTTAAATTTGACTTCCAGAGATTATAATTATATATTAAAGCTAAAAAAGTTGTACTTGCAACTACAAAATCAGGAACTATGGGCACTTATCTTTTCTTATTCCTGGCATATTCCTTGTATTAGTGATCTGTCATGTCCAGCTGGTGTGGCTCAGTGGTTGAGTGTCTACCTATGAACCAGGAGGTCACAGTTGAATTCCAGGTCAGGGCATGGTCAAGGCACATGCCCAGGTTGTGGGCTTGATCCCAGTGTAGGGAGTACAGGAGGCAACCAATCCCAATCGATGATTCTCTCTCATCATTGATACTTTCTATCTTTTTATCCCTCTCCCTTCCTCTCTGAAGTCAATACAAATATTTTTTAAATGATTCTGTTATTTGATACTAAATAGATTGTATATTATTCTCTTGTCCTTAGCAGTGCTTATTTCAAACTTTTTCATTTTCAGTGTTTTTCTTTTTATATATATACACTAGAGGCCCAGTGCACAAAATTTGTGCATGGGGGGGAAGGGGTCCCCTCAGCCCAGCCTGCACCCTCTCCAATCCAGGATCCCTTGGGGGATGTCCAACTGCTGGTTTAACCGGCATTTGGACATCCCTCTCACAATCCGGGACCGCTGGCTCCTAACTGCTCAACTGCCTGCCAGCCTGACCGCCCCTAACTGCCCCCCTGCTGGTCTGGTTGCCCCTCACTGACCCCCCCTGCCAGGCTGGTCGCCCCACGCAGCCTGCTGGTGAGTCCTTTGGTCATCCCTCACTAACTCCCCTGCCAGCCCGGTCGCCCCATGCAGCCTGCTGTTCGGTTGTTACTGTGAGGGTGTCATGACCAATTTGCATATTACCATTTTATTAGTATAGATTTTTTTTTCAAATAATCACTACCACAAATATCTATTGCACGCATGATCATATAGTTGTTTGTTTACACCTTCACATCCAATTTCTTAGCCTTTCCCAGCACAGAAGTTATGCACATGGAGAAATATGAAGAACACCAGATTGAGAGCCAAAAGATATAGGTTCCAGTCTTGCCTTATGTGTCCTGTGAAATTTAGATTAAAATATTTTAGGTCTCTGTCTCCCTTTACTGGTTTTCTCAATGGAAATTAAAACCTGTCCTAACTATGTTAGGGGTGGTGAGAATGAAATTATGTAGATAAATGACAAAGATATGGACATCCTGCCTTTGGGAAATGTTGGAAGCAAAAAGTTGATCCCCAGTGTGAGGAGTGCAGGGAGGTATTATTTGGGAGCCTCTGTTTCTGAGAGGCTCCAAATGCTTCGATAAGTCTTTAGGAATTGTACTATACATACAGGTAGTAAATGCCTCCTCATCTTTCTCCTCCTCTTCCTTCACAGAGTATTTCCCTCTTCAAATAAAGGAAATCTCTTGGAAGCTACATATTTTTATTTCAGGCTCTTACTCAAAATTTCTATTAGAAAATGTAGCATACACATTTTAAGTGCTTTTGATATGTGATTTTAGAAACTTATAGGTTCTAGGGAATCAGGAATAAATGTCACAAATTGCAGTAATACTTCGAACTGATTCTTTTCTTTGAACATAGGCATTAACAAATTATTTTAAGAAATAGAAGTGGTGTCAGGGGGTAGGGTAAAGAAGAATTGGAGCAACATGATCAAAAGGTACAAGCTTCAAGTTACACGATCAGTAAGTACTAGGGATGTAATGCACAACATGATATGATTATAGCTAACACTGTTATATGATATATAGGAAAGCTGTTAGGGTAAACCGTAATGGTTCTTATCATAAGACAAAAAACAAAAAACAAACGTTTTTCCCCTTGATTCTTTTCTTCTCTTTTATTTTATTACATCTATGAAAAGATGGATGTTAGCTGAATCTACTGTGGTAATCATTTCACAATACATATAAATCAAACCATCGTGCTGTATACCTTAATGCTCTATAGTGATGTAAGTCAGTTATTTTTCAATAAAAAAAAAGAAGAAGAAATTGTGGAGCTATTTAATACTGCATGAACTTTTTCTTTTCCTCTTAAGAAAGGAGAGGTAAATTTTCATGGTCTTTTTTCTCATGTATAGTGATGTGGAAAATTTCTGTGGTTAGGAATTAGGGCAACTGGCTGGTATGGCTCAGTTGGTTGGAGCGTCATCCCATAAACCAAAAGGTTGTGGTTCAATGCCAGGTCAGGGCACATACCCAGGTTTTGAGTTTGATCCCTGGTCTGGGTGCATACAGGAGGCAACTTATGGATGTTTTCCTCTGACATCAATGTTTCTCTCTGTCCCTTGTTCTCTTTACCAAATCAGTGGGAGGTGGGGGGGGGTGTAGACAGGGGCATTAAAACCAACTAATAAAATAATCAATGAATATATTCTGTAGGTTTTTCCACCACTTTTATCAAGTTTATAATATACTTAAATAATGTAAGGAATTAAAGCAGTTTCCATCAGGAAGCATTTGTTGTTTATTGGTTTGTTTGGGTTTGGGTTTGGACTTGGTTTGATTTGATTTGGTATATAAATAGTTTATTTTAGTAAAGTTGTTACAGTATTTTTTTAAAAAATAAGTTATATTTAACCAATTTTTCTGCATTGTTTATGAGGAGTTCTATGTAGCAGGAACTGATTTAGGTGGCTGAGATACATCTGTGAGGGACATAGACAAAGATCCCTACTTTTGTGGAGCTAACACTCAGGTCAATGGAGACAGACAATATACACAGTAAACAAAGAACATATTGGAATATGACAAGGCACTGTGGAAAAATACATTTAAAGCAGAATAATGGGGACCAGAAACAAGGGTACGATGTACAGGGTTAATTTTTGATAAGGGTACAACTCATTCAAAATGGGAAATATTTGCTAATATATAAAAGCTAGTTGATATCCTTTTTTTTAATCCTCACCTGAGGATATATTTATTGATTTTAGAGAGAGAGGAATAAAGAGAGAGACTGTGGAGAGGAACATTGATGTGCGAGAGAAACATTGATTGATTGACTCCTTTATGCACTCAATTAACCAGGGATGGAACCCACAATCTAGGTATGTTCCCCTGCCAGGAAATGTACACACATTTGGTTTACCAGATGATGATGCAACCAGCTAAGCCAACCAGCCAGGGTAACTGCTGATATATATATATATTTTAAAATAAGACAAATAATGTTCAAAACTCGGTTAATATCCCATCTTATTTAAACTAAAAAGCCAGATCTTTACAGTAGCCTGTATTTCCTGAGCAATTGTAATGCCTGTTGAAGACCTTTCCTACATTAGCTATGGTAACAATACCTTCTCTAACAGAGAAATCTCTAATTTTAGTGACTAACGCAGTATGACATTACTTACTTGTTTAAATTTGAAGATGGATATTTTTTATGGGAGCTTCTAATCCAAGTGCTAATCAGTGACCAAGCCAATGCTATCTTGTTCTCTGGCATTTTCAAGTATGTGGCTTCTCAGGTTGTAAATTCCTCTACATCAAACCAGGAAAAGCTTGTGGGTGTTCCTGAGTGGGAGCATTTTAGGGCTACATCTGTGATTCCAAAGCTCAAAATTTATTGCAGGGATGACTTCCACAAGGATGTAGGGAAACTACTCAGTTCTGCCAGAAATGAAAACAGTGGGTAAATAAATTATACTCCTTATGATAACTGTCACCTCTTACTCCCCCTTTCTTATTCTGCATTAGCCATACCAGCGCTCTTTTGTGTCTGGTACACTCAGATACATTCCTGCTTCAAGATCTTTGAACTGGCAATTCCAAATGCTATGTGCATGTCCCGGGAGATGCTCATGGCTTCCTCCTCACTTCATTCCTGCAATAGCTCAAATGCTATCTTATGATACAGGCCTTTGCTGACACTTTATTTCATCTAATTTTGCCATTTTTTCCTGTTTTATCATTCTCCATAGCATATATGTATGAATATAATATAATCTATACTAATAAAAGGGTAATATTCTAATTAGACCGGATAGACCCGACATCTTCCGGTTGTCTGGTCCTCCTTCCAGACAAAGCCCCAGTGGCGGAGGCAGAGGCTGTTAGGAGCAATCAGGCCAGCAGGGGAAGGCTGTTTGGGACGATCAGGCTGGCAGGGGAGGGCGGTTAGGCGCGATCAGGCAAGCAGCCAGGTGAGCGGTTAGGAGCCAGCAGTCCCAGATTGTGAAAGGGATGTCATCCCCTGAGGGATCCCGGATTGGAGAGGGTGCAGGCCAGGCTGAGGAATACCCCTGCTTCTATCCCCCCCCCGCATGAATTTCGTGCACCGGGCCTCTAGTATAATATAATATAATATAATATAATATAATATAATATAATAAATATAATATAATATAATATAATATAATATAATATAATATAATATAATTAATATAATATAATATAATATAATATAATATAATATAATAAAGATATATAAAAAAGAGGTAATATGCCAATTAGACAGGACGCCATAACAGTCACGACCGCTCAGGAGGAGGCTGTGTGTGCAGATGGGCGGGAGGGGACTATTGCATGGTGAGGCAAGCCACGGATGGTGCAGGCCCTCACAGAGCAGGGAGCAGGGCCTGCTGGCCAGCCACATCAGCAACAAGCAGGCTGGCCTGCAGAGAGCAGGGAGCAGGGCCTGCCCATAGAGAACAGGGCCTGCCAGCCGGGGTGTGCTGGCAGTCCGGCCTCTGCACATGAGTGCAGAGGAAACACCTTTTCTGACTGCTCATTGGCTAAGCTCCCGTACACCACTCAACAGTGTTTTTGGTAACTGGTGTAATAAGAATCCAAGAAGGTGATCTAGGGTTTTTCCACCTCACTCCTGGAGGGAAAAATGAAAGTCCGCTGCTGGAGGGGCTAAGAAATGTCATATCCTGCCCTAGCCAGTTTGGTTCAGTGGATAGAGCCTCGGCTTGCCGACCGCAGGATCCAGGTTCGATTCTAATCAAGGGCATGTACCTAGGTTGCAGGCTCCTCCCTGGCTGGGGCCCAGGTCAGGGCTCATGCAGGAGGCAACCAATCAAAGTGTTACTCTCACATTGATGTTTCTCTCTATCTTTCCCTCTCTCTTCCACACACTCTAAAAATCAATGGAAACATATCCTCAGGTGAGGATAAAAAAATAGAAAGAAAGAAAGAAATGTCATATCCTATGAAAGAGACATCTTGAAAATGCCTAAAGAAAGTTGTCATTTTTTCGTGGTGAAGGGACTGGAGTCCGAGTTGATGAAAACACTTTGGCGGCTGCAGCAGCTGGCAGTGGCAGTGGCAGCAGCAGTGGGGTGATGGGGGCGGTGCCCTCCCCTGATCATTCTGGTTGCCTCCTGCAGAGGGAGGCCAGACTGCTGTTAGTAGGACATCCCCTGAGGGCTCCCAGATTGGTGAGGGTGCAGATTGTGCTAAGGGACCACCCCCATACACAGATTTTGTGCACAGGGCCTCTAGTATCATATCATATCATATCATATCATATCATATCATGTCATGTCATATCATATCTACATATATAAAACCCTAATATGTAAATAGACCGAACAGTGGAACAATTGAAAAAACTGAACAACCAGTCACTATGATGTGCGCTGACCACCAGACGGCGCACGTAGAACATGAAGGGCGTTGGCCATAGCGGGATGGTGGAGCAGGTGAGCGGGAGCACCAGACCAAGGCAGGGCGCCAGTCATTGTCATCAGTGTGAGCCTCTGGTGGTTATTGAAAATCCTTTGTTCCCATGCGCCATGCTTGGTGCTCGCACCTGCTACAGGCACCAGTCCCGCTCATACCGTTGCTGGTGCTGGAGACGCCGCATGAACCTGCTGCTGGTGCCTGGTGCCGTCCCCTGTTGCTCAGCATCATCAGTGGGTGCAAGTGGTGGCTGCCAGCCCTGATTGCCCCTGAGGGTTTTTCCACCTCCCCCTGCTCCTGTGGGGCAATCGGGGCCAGCAGCCACCTCTAGCACCTGCTGCCATCAATGGCCCCACTTGCACCCGCTGCTGGTGCCAGAGCCACCGTTTGCACCCACTGCCAGCACCAGCCCCACTCTCACCTGCAGCTGGCGTTGGAGCCACCACTTGCACCCACTGCCGGCGCCTGGCGCTGGTCCTGATCGCTCAGTGCCATCAGAGGGTACAAGCCACGGCTGCTGGCCCCAATTGCCCCTGAGGGCTTCTCCACCTCACCCTGCTCCTGAATGGCAATTGGGGCAGCAGCCACTGCTCACACCAGCTGACAGTGCCAGCCCCACTTGCACCTGCTGCTGGCACCCGCCCGATTGCTCCACGCTATTAGCGGGTGCGAGTGGGGCTGGCGCTGTCAGCACATGGGAGCGGTGGCAGTGGGAGCAAGGCTGCTGGCAGAGAGGAGAGTGGGACCTTGGTGGGAGGTGCCAGGCAGGGGCATGGAGGATGGGCCGAGACCCGCCCCTGTGCCTACTGTAGCCTCACGGCCCACAGTTCCTTTCAAGGTGCACGAGTTTGTGTACTGGGCCCTAGTAACATAATATAATATAATATAATATAATATAATATAATATAATATAATATAATATAATATAATATAATATGTATATATAAAGAGCCAGGGTACGTAATATCCAAAACAACTGAAGGCTCGACCGAAGGCCAGGTGGGGTGGGCGGGGCAGAGTGAGGTGGGCATGGTGAGGTCATTAGCCTCTGGCCCGGGCTGGGAAGAGGCCTAACAACCTCACCGCTGCCTCGGTGGTTGACTCCAGCAGGACCTGGGCCTTCCCCTCTATGCACCAAAGGCCCTTTTCCTGATACCATGTTCCCAGGATCTCGCAGACCCATTTGTGGAAGTCAGGAAACACTGCCTGTGGTCATCTTGCCCCGGGGCTGACAGCAAGGGTGGGCTTCTGTGGAGTCTCCTCTGTTACAATCCAGGGTCGCTATATCCTAATGTTGATTCTGGCAGGACTTGGGCCGGTACTCGGTGTATCTGAGGTCCCGCTCCCTATACCAAAGTCCCCGAGTCTCTGAGACATGGATGCAGAAATTGCCTGTTGTCCTCATCCCGCCCTGGGTGGGATGATTCTGTTCTAGGGTTCAGGGTCCCTTCCTCCTCCGTCATGTTTCTCACCTTGAGCTCTAGCAGGTCCTGGGATCCTTCTCTGTTGAACCAAGTATGGACTCCTCAGATCAAGGCCTTACTGCCTTGAGTCCTCTGCAGGAAGTCAGTATACATTACATCTGGTACCAAGCCCAGCAATTCCAAAGCCTGATGGCATGGGCTGAGATGGATTCCCTAGGGTCCTTTAGCCCTGTCTCTGATCCATACTTTGACAGGGCCTGGGCCTCCTGTCCTCTATGAACCTGTCTTCAAACCAAGGGTCTGACCACCTGAGTTCCCTGAGGAGATGGGCCGGGGGGAGGTACAGTTTTCAACATACAAATAGGAAGCCCAACTTTGGGAATATAAATTCCTGCCTCATTCACCTTATACTGTTAAACCCCAAATCTAGATACTATACCTACTATGATCACCCCTAAGATTTTAAACAAAGCTAAGATAGCCAGTTGAGCAACTCTATTCATTAAAGACAGCTTAAAGGCAATGATTTCAATCTTAAAAACAGAAAGCTGGGGAGAGTCACATGGACAGTGGAAAAAGGGGGGTGAGATGGAAAATTTCTCTGGTAGTAGCCAAGAAGTGAATGGTCTTAAGGTGCATAAAAGCAACCTATACTAGGGAAGCAGGATGATTCACATCTCCACAGAGACAGTCACATTACCTTGAAAAGATTTTAGGTAAATCTATGAAAACTAGCTAATGGTGAAGGATGAGAAAGAACAATGAACCACTGAAATGGGTGGCCTAGGGATATGTTTGGAGGAAGCATTATCTCCCTACCATGTGACCCATCAGAATTGAACATGGGGTCAATAGGTTTGAGAAGGCTTAGGAGTGCTAAAGAAATGCCTCCTTTCTCCTACCAAAGCATCTCGGCCTCCTCACCCCTCCTCATTGAAGTGTCAGGATGGTGCTTTATGATGTCTAAATTTCTCTCCCAGAGCTACCATTATCTGGAAGAGAGGCTTCCTGATTAATTAAAGCCTAGGGGATGTAGCCCCTCATTGTCCTAGAGAAAAGCATATGTTCAGGAGTCCTGTGGTAGGGCCCTGGGAAATTTTGACATGGTGCAGATGACCAGGAAACCACAGACTCCTAGCACAGTTATGTAACAACCAACCCATTCACCAGAAGAAGGTAAAAGAGGAAGAAGCCCTGTTAACCCAGGTCCAGTGTCCAGGATGAAAAGACCACACCTAAACTTCTCCTCCTTTTCTTTAGTGGCATATCCCCAAGACTCCCTGGTCTTGCCTGGCAGATTCCAGCCTCAACCCATACTTTTTCTCATGAAGACTTTTTTCCCTTTCATCCCAGCCATTTCCCCCAAACCAATGTCCTTCTGTGCTCACTCTCTTGTCCTTCCAGGTACTTTTCATCCATGGGGGTGAAAAGATGTCTTTAAGCAAGTTCAAGGAACAGAGCCTTTCCAAAAATTCCTACCTCTTCAAGAAAACCTACAAAAGCTATAAAGCCAACAATATGTGGCCATTATCACAGGCCAAATGAGGAACTGAATAAAAATGATCCAGAAAAAGACCAAGACAACGTAGAAAAATTCATTACCTCAAGTGACAACTTGGGCAGCCAGTAACTTCAGAGCAAGGTCAAAGACCTCAGAAGGACCTATAAAGTCTCTGAAGTCTGGCCCCCCAAAAATGCTGACAGTGTGGAAGACAAATTTTACAACTACAGGGTACACCAATAGTGATGATTAAAATAAAATTGATAAGTGGTTCACTTCCAATGAAAGCAAAATTTGCAGATAATTTTTATTAAATTAATTGGGATAACATCTATACTAATAAAAGAGTAATATGCTAATTAGACCAGGAGACCTTCCAGAGACCTTCCAGATATCCTTCTGGACAAAGCCATGGTGGTGGGGCCAAGGCAGAGGTGGTTAGGGACAATCAGGCTGGTAGGGGAGAGCAGTTGGGGGTGATCAGGCTGGGAGGGGAGAGCAGTTGGAGGCAATTAGGCCAGCAGGGGGGGTCAGTTGGGGGCGATCAGGCCAATGGGGTTGGGGTATTGGGAGCAATCAGGCCAGCAGGGGAGATCTGTTGAGGGCTATCAGGCCAGCAGGCAGGGTGGTTAGGGACGATCGGGCAGGTAGGCTAGCGGTTAGGAGCCAGTGGTCCTGGATTGTGAGAGGGATGTCCGACTGTGGGATTGGGCCTAAACCAGCAGTGGGACATCCCCTGAGGGGTCCCAGATTGGAGAGAGTGCAGGCTAGGTTGAGGGGCTCCCCCACCAATTTTGTGCACCAGGCCACTAGTATAATATAATGTAATTAGAGGCCCGGTGCATGAAATTTGTGCATGTTGGGGGGGGGGGGTCCCTCAGCCCAGCCTGCACTCTCTTCAATCCGGGACCCCTCGGGGGATGTCCCACTGCCAGTTTAGGATCGGGTCTAAACCAGCAGTCAGACATCCCTCTCGCAATCTGGGACCACTGGCTCCTAACTGCTTGCCTGCTGGCCTGCCTGATCAACCACTCTGCCTGTCAACCTGATCACTCCTAATCACCTCTGCCTGCCTGATCACCCCTAACCGCCTCTGGCTGCCTGCTTGATTGCCTCTAACCACCTCTGCCTGCCTGACTGATTATCCCTAACCCCTCTGCTTGCCTGATCTCCCCTAACCGCTCTCCCCTGTTGGCTTGATCACCCCTAACTGTTCTTCCCTGCCAGCCTAATTGCCCCTAACCACTCTGCCTCAGCCCCCGCCACTGTGGCTTTGTCTGGAAAGAAGTCCGGTCTATCCAGTCTAATTAGCATATTACCCTTTTATTAGTATAGATATAATATAATACAATATAATCTATATATATATAAAAGCCTAAGTGACCATTACAACCAGTCAACCAAATGACTGGTCAACTGGTCACTATGACGATGCACTGACCACCAGGGGGCAGATGCTCAATCCAGGAGCTGCCCCTTGGTGGTCAGTGCACTTCCACAGTCAACCTCCTGTCGTTCATCCCTCTGGCCAGCTGGCCTCAATCGGCCCTGATATGGACTGAGTGAGATGGCCCCAATCAGCTCCAATCACCGGCCAGACCAAGGGACCCCACCCATGCATGAATTCATGCACCAGGCCTCTAGTATAGTATCATATCATATCATATCATATATCATATCATATCATATCATATCACATAAATCACATAAAATATATATTCTCTTAGCATATAATATTTTTTTCAAAAATATCTTTTTTATAGCTACACTTTAAATCCTGCTCTAGGAAGTTTAATATAAGATCGAGGGCTTATAATTTGCTTAACTTGTTTGATTAGATATATTATATATCTAACATATTTATTTAATCTATGTCCTTCACTAGGCCAAGAGTTATGAGCACAGATTTATTTTCTTTTATTATTACACTAGAGGCCCGGTGCATGAAAATCGTGCACAAAGGGGGAAGGTTCCTTAGCCCAGCCTGCACTCTCTCGCAATCGAGGACTCCTCTAGGGATGTCCAACTACTAGTTTAGGCCAGCAGTTGGGCATCCCTCTTATAATCTGGGACCGCTGACTCCTAACCGTTCATCTGCCTGCCTGCCTGCCTGATTGCCCCTAACCACTCTGCCTGCCTGCCTGATCACCCCTAACTGCTGGCCTGCCTGCCTGATCACCTGTAACTGCTCGCCTACCTGCCGGATCACCCCAACCGCCTCTGCCTGCCTGCCTGATCACCCCTAACCACTCGCCTGCCTGCCTGATCACCCCTAACCACTCGGCTGTCCAATCTAATTATCATATTATGCTTTTATATTATAGATTCCCAGATTAAAAAGTCTGTATAACATAATATGTGCTCAATAAACATGTTTTATATCAATGATTATCAACCAGTGTGCTGCAAGAAGTTTTATAACATGCAACCTGACTATTTAGTCAGGGGCACTGACCTTATTTCTTTTAGGCTGTCAAATGAAAAAATGATAATAGCCAAAACAACAATAGCTGTCCAGTATGAATGAATCAAAATTAATTTATGTGTGATATGAAATGAAAAATGTTGAAAACTGCTGCTCTGGATGAATGAAAAAAATGAAGGAATATGTGAATATTTTTACAGTGATCCTTATATTATGTTTTCATGTCAATCTGTCTGGCTAAGTTTCTTGAAGAGAAAATATAGCATATTTTCTGGTATGCAAAATATTGGTAAATATTAGGTGGAGAAATGAATGAATAAACAAATAGATGAGGAAAGTGATGCCAGGAGAGTTAAACAGATTTTTCAATCATAGTAATGTGTGGAACTCATGCTCTTAAAAATTCCTCTTGTTTTATATCTCAGATTGTTTCTGAACAATTACAAATCCTTGTTATCTTTGTGTTGCTTAATTCAGCAAGGCTTTGATCTTCATCAATATAGTAGCAATAATTTGACATTCTTACTTTATTTACTATAAACTCAACTGATTGTTATATAATAAATTATTAAGAAAGGGTGTGGCATTTAAGCTAGGTTTTAAAACATTAAATGAAGATTTTAATGAAAATAAACTACCATTATCCTTAAAAAGACAATAAACCTATGCACACCAATGAGTTGGTATTTATAGAGAACTCAATGAAATGTGCTTATATTTTATGACCTTCAGAGATATGCTAGCATTTTTTATCTAGTCTCATTATTTCCTTTTGTGATAAAGGTATTCCATCTTCACTTATTTCAGTAGAGTATTTTAAATTATTGATGATATGCCTCTGCACACTTGTAATATAATTAGAAGAGGTATATTTGATTATCACTGTCCTGGATTGAATTTTCTGACAAATTGGAATATCATGTGGTTTGATTTTTATCCCTGGTTTATGTCATTTTGCCCTTCACTTTACTTTATCATCTTATTTGTCTAAGTTATAAAATGCCGTGACCTTTTATTAAAATAGAAAAGAAATAAAAATCATTTTAAATAAAATAAAGAACCACACTTTGTTAAACTTAATACCAAGAGAACATCTGTGACATATTGAGGACATAACATCTTTAAATTGCCCTAAGAATAGGAGCTGTACACTTTAGAATATTCAATAGTAATGGTTAAGGTATGATTGTGAATGGCTTATAGAATTAATTCAGAGTACATTTAGTGTAGGTGCTGAGAGTGATATTTAGCTTAAACAAAATTATCCCTTAAAGGTCCAGAGTCTTATTTTTTAAAAGAGAAATGAACACTCTACTGGGAAAATAACCAAGGTGATAAGCAATATAACTTTATAACATACTCTCAATAATGCACAAAGAACAAAAGTCAGTAACAACAAAAAGGTACACAAATCACACCCCCAGGAAGAAAAAAAGAAAACTCATCAGACTTATGGAGAGTCTACACTAGTTATCGGCTAGTTGGGTCTCCATACTTTTTTTGAGCAATTTGACTATCAGACTTCGAATAGGCAATAAAGTAGAATAAAATATTCATTTTCTAGGCTGTCAAAGTTCAAGAATCTTAGGTAGTCATCTGTTATTTACTTTCAATGTTAGAAACAAGTCCTTAATAATACCTCTTAAAATGGAAAGCCTGAGAACTGCAATAGAAAAATCTGGAACAAAGTCTTATTTATTATGTCAGTTTGGCTAAATCTCAGCTTATCTATTTCTCAAATAAGCACATTACACTCCTCTAACCTTAGTTCTGGAATAGTTTTGAGGGTTAAATAAGGTGATATGTGGGAAAATGCTTTATATTACTAAAATTGCAAAAATGAGTAATTACTGTTTTTGTTACAAATTTTAAACTTTTGCTTTCTTTTTATGTAAGTTCTTTAATTTCCAGTTATATTCTGAATTAATCAGTATTGGTTGAACTTTCTTCTACTACACTTTTTTGTTTGTTAAATTACTATAAAGAATAAATATAATTATAACAATTATGGTAAGTATAATAAAAATAGTAATGATATAGGCTATGAATGATACATTCATATAGGCTACATTATTATTTCAAATGAAATATATAAAACATCTTTAAAAGTTTGTCCATAGCCTGCTAGAAAAGTATGTTCTCATTTATGTAGTTATTAATCATTTATGTGTTGAAGTAAGACATTTACTTTTGTACATATATA
The DNA here is from genome assembly GCF_027574615.1 of Eptesicus fuscus. NCBI lineage: Eukaryota > Metazoa > Chordata > Mammalia > Chiroptera > Vespertilionidae > Eptesicus > Eptesicus fuscus. The sequence continues at coordinate 81,841,283 of NC_072474.1, read as the reverse complement.
GGAGAATGATATTGGATTATATGGCAGAAAGCCATTCTTAAACCAATGTTTTCTATCTGACCCAGAAACATAAAACTATATTGAGGCAATCACAAATGGAACAATCTCAATATCACAGTTTAAACATTAGATCAAAATTTCATTTTTTCAAAGTATAAGTTTTAAAAGATAAAAACATGATTCTCATAAAAATATAAAATGGACAAGTGGTAAAGATTCCATTCAATCCATTGATGGTGGAACCAGTAAGACAGTCTAATTCAGAAGAACTTGAAAAGGAGGACGTTTATAAGCAATGCAAAAGGTGAATATTAAAATAAGAATGTTAGTTTAGTGACAAAACTGGTTAATGTTCTGCAAAGCAATAAACTGTAACCTTAGAGGCAATGATTTCTACCAGACAGAAAACTACACGATAGATAATATGCATTTTTAAAAAGTTTTAACAAGCTTACTGGAAGTTATAATGTAGAAGAACATATTTGTTTTTGACTTTGCTATTTACTTTTTCATGGTGCTCAGACAAAATTGCTATGGATTGAATTATATCCTCTCATATGTTGAAGCCCTAATCTCCAGTATGGTGGTAGTGGGAGATGGTGCCATTGGGAAGTAATTAGGGTTAAATGACGTGATGAGAATAGGTTTTTCATGTTGGGAGTAGTGACTTTATAGGAAGAGTTAGAAGGATCACTCTGTCTCCATCTTGTGAAGACCTGGAAGAAGGCAGCACTTTAAGAGGAAAAGATAGGATACTATGAGTGAAGTTGTGAGCAGGTGTGATGTTAATGAGTGGCCTTCAAACCAGATCATTGAAATGGTTTACAGAACTCAACTTGTTATTTAGAAAAGCAAATCATCAAGGGGTACATACTAACTGTTTTTAATATCTAGGTAATCACGTGTCGAATGAGCATTCAAGTCTTTCATTTCATTATTAAAAAAAAAAAAACAACTAAGACTAGTAATTAATAGTTTGGCTTATTACAAAGTGACATTTTGGGACAGCAAGAAATATACACATGATCCATCCTGGTATTCATTTCATTCGCCAGTGGAATATGATCCCTAAGATTTGAGCTATTATTTCATGCTATTTCACTCATAGAATTTTACCCTAACATATGTAATACATTTTTTTCCAACAAATACATTATTACTATTATAATCTACTCCATGTTACACTTCACTTTTTATATTGACAATGCTATAAATATTACCAATGTACAACTGACATTACTACATATATAGTTACTTTAAATAGCAATTATTATAGCCCGGCTGGTGTGGCTCAGTGATTGAACATCAACCCATGAACCAAGAGGTCACCAGTTCAATTTCTGGTCAGGGCACATGCCTGGGTTGCAGGCTCAATCCCCAGGAGGGGGTGTGCAGGAGGCATCTGATTGAAATTTCTCTCTCATCGATGTTTCTGTCTCTCTATCCTTCTCCATTTCTCGCACTTGGTGGGGGGATGAGAAGAGACAAACCAAGGAACTTATATACTTACTAGAGGACCAATGCCCGAAATTCATGCAAGAGTAGACCTTACTTCCCCTGGCTGCTTGCACGGGCTTCCCTCTGCACCGGGGACCAGGCTTCCCTAGCAGAGGGAGGCTCCGCCCACCCACCTCAGCCCTCCAGTCAGTGGCCTGAGCCTCCCTCTTTGGGGCGATTGTGGAGCCCCTTGATTAATCTACCTGCTGGCCTGTGGCCTGGGCTTCCCTCTGCAGGTGATCCTGGGGCGATGGCCGGCCCAACCAATTGCATCGCACCTGCCTTGGCTGGCCTGGCGCCAGTGGGTGTCATAGCGTGGTCCTGGATGTTCTTCAGCTTGGTTCGTTTGGTTGGTTTGCATAATATGCTTTTATTATATAGGATATGTATAGCCCATTGATACAGACAATAGTGTGGTGAAGGACTGGGGGATGGGTAGGGGCTGGGAAGAGGGAGGTAAATGGGGGAAAATCAGAGACATCTGTAATACTTTAAACAATAACAATATGCATTTAAAACATTTTAAAATAAATCAGCAATTATTATGAATAAATTATTAATTTTGAATGTATTTTTAATTAGGTGGGTTTGTTTTTATTAAATTAGTTTATAGATCATACTAGAATATTTCACTATTAATTATTTTACAATGTTCTGTTTTAGTTTTATAGATGAGAGTCCTGGGAGGGTTTATCTACATGACAAAAGTAGTTGGAATTGGAAGAAATTTTGTTTTAGCAATGTAATTCAATTATTTTCATCACCAAATGAATTATGTGACAAAAATCACAGTGCTCTATATTTAAAAACTATTTTTAATAGTTTACTAGCTGACAATTTGATGTTCTCCAGTTTTTTTGAAAGCAAAATGTTAGAAAACTGTTTGACATAGGCATTTGTTACTCATTCATTAGAGTCATTAACTTTCTCAATACTGATATCAATATTTCAAACTGTTATTTATTTATTTACTTATTTTGGTATCCTGAGGATTTTATACTTTGGGCAATGCATCCTGTTAATATTAGGAAATGTGTGAGGGATATACCTTCCTTTTAGAATGTGGGGGATGAAGATTTGTGAAGGTGAAATGGGAAGAAGACAAAATCAGATGTATTCCCAGGAGAATTAGTTTTAGAGAAGAGTAAAACCAGAAGTCGATATCTCAGAATCAAAGCCTTTCAGAATGTGTGTGCCTGAGTATCTCTTGGAAAATTATTACACATACCCAGAGGAACGTTTACCCTGTGTTGTGGATGATGGGAACTTGATTACTGAAATATCCAAAGCATGTAAGACACTGATTGTCACTGCTCAATTTGAGAAAAAAAAATGTATATAGAAAAAGTGAATAAATGAAATAAGTGAATAAAAATCTCTATGAGCTTGTTAGTACCATTATCAAAGGGGAAATTTAATCAAAGTCGAGAGGTCATCATATTTAGTACTTTAGATTGATTGCTCTGAAGTTCTTACTATTGCGGTACAAAACATATTTGATTGCACATAAAGGATGGTTCACCTGTGACCTCATGAAAGTGACTTATGTATCCTGAACTTTATTCACATTGATTAAACTTCCAATTGACTAGGATAATTAAGATTGCTAGAGGGCATTTTAAATTATGAAATGGTATTTATTCTTATATTCTCCAATCTGTTGAGTATTAACTTATGGTTTACAGAGGATAACAATATATATACACAAATGTGTATTCTTTTTAATATATATATTTAGCTGCATATCCACTAGAATTATTTAAAAAAAACTTTTCTTTTTTATCAAACATCATGAATATTTATATTATAATTTATACATATATGCTTACTGATATTTATATGACTCCAAATAACTTTATATGCTATTAGAGGCCCGTTGCATGAAGATTTGTGCAATAGGCCTTTCTTCCCCTGGCTGCTGGCACCAGTTTTCCTCTGGCACCTGGGACCCAGGCCTTCACTGTGGCCACCGCCTTCAGTCTTCGCTCTGACCAGAGCGCTGCTCCTGTAGCTCCCTCCACCCCCCAAACTCCCCCTCATAGCAGACATCCCGCCCCGCCCGTCCGCTGTGCACCTGCATGCATGCTGCCCAGAAGCCCGGAGCGGTTGGGGGGCAGAGCCACATCCATCTTTGTCAGTTAATTTGTATACTCACTACTGATTGGCTGGTGGGCGTCACAAAGTTATGTTAAATTTGCATATTTCTCTTTTATTAGTGTAGATGTCTATAGTATATAATATACTAGTATACATTAGAAAGTATTACATGAGCTAGTCTCTCTGCAATGTTGTTTAACATTATCATCCACTGTTGTTATGAAGATAAAATTATGAAAGAAATGGAACAATCTTTTTTAAATCTGAGTTTGCTTTGTAGTCCTGGCAATTATTTATGTAATTTCTTCATATTTCCTTCAAAAAACATATTAGAAGGAATATAAACGGAACTATGATGTGACTTTCAACTTCTACCCTTTATCTAGAGTGACTTATTAGTCTATCCTATATAATAAAGATGTAATATGCAAATGGTCATTATGTGGTGAAGTGTAATGACCGACCGCGTAACAACCGGATCATGGATCAGCAGGAGAGTTGGGCAGCGAGCTACAAGCAGGCAGCAGAGAGCTACAGAAGGGGGCAGGGCAGCAAGCTATGAGGGGGGTGGAGGGGGAGGGAACTACAGGAGGGCGGGGCAGTGGGCGGAGAGCTACAGGAGGGGGCAGGGCAGCAAGCTATGTGGTGGCGGGAGATAGGGGGTTGGGAGGAGCTACAGGAGGGCAAGGCAGTGGGTGGAGAGCTACTGGAGGGCGGCAGCGAGCTACTGGCAAGCTACTGGCACACAGATTCGTGCGCAGAGCTACTAGTGTTACATAAGAAGCATAGATATAGGAATGAATGCAAATACATTTATCTATTTTTGTAGGTAAATAAATGCAGTTAGATAAATAATCAATTTTTTTCATTTTTAAAAAATATTTTGTATTGATATTTAGAGAGAGAGGAAGATATATATAGAGAAATATCTATGTAAGAGTAGAATATTGATTGGTGCCTCCTGAACACCCCCTACCAGGGATCAATATCTCAATCTGGGCATGTGCCCGGACTAGGAATCGGAAATCAAACCAGCAACCTTTCAGTGCACAGGATGATGCTCAACAAACTGAACCCTCACTGGCCAGGGCAAATTTTTCATATTTTAACTCAAGGTTTTTATACTGAAAGGCAAAATAGTGGTTTATGTATTATTTCAGAAATTAGTGAGATAGGAGGTAAAGATGCAGTGATAGATACTTTTAATACTGATTTTAATTTTGAGTTAGTGCAGTTGTATGTTTACCCAACATATTAACAAATATTAACTATGGCTCTAGGTGTCCAAAATCCGGTAGAGATTACAGAAAATATTATATTTTAGAAAGAGCAATGATAAAATAATTTTCTTAATGTAGAATTTAAAAAATGGATAATAAATCTATTAATCCATACTTTGATTTTTCATTCTATTTACTAGACTGTGAACTTCTTGAGATCCAAAATTATAACTTTAAAAATTTTATTCCACACATATACTCAGTAGGGAGTTTTTGACTGAATATATACTGAATACAATTATTGACAACTTTGTGTTATATTGTACTATGAAATATACTTTTATTAACTACATATTGATTTTATTGAGATAATTTGTGTTCAGTTTAATTTGGCGCATATCACAAAGCTGAATGTTTATTCAGAAGATAAATAGGATTAATTATTTCATTTTTGAGCTTATATCAACTCAGATACACTTGTAAATTGTCAGATGCCAATAAGTTAAAAACATAATAGCAACCTATACTGCATTACATCAGTGCTTCGCTTTATAAAATTTTTTTTCACTTACACTTTAACTATATCTTCATTTCTCTTAAAAAGATAAGATTTTCTGTTCTCATATTGGTGAATGTGTTTTAGGGATATATTAAATTGACTCAGGATTTAGTAATGAATTTATGATAATGAAGTTTTAAGGCTCAGCTGGTATGATTTTGTATGTGTGTGTTTGTGTTTGTGTGTGTGCATGTGTTTAGCAATTATTTATATAATAGATACCTTCCTAAGGAATACTATGTATAATCATGATCTAATATCACAGACCAAAATCCAAAAATAATTGACTGAAGTAAGTCCACAGTCTAAAAGTAAGCAGTCTAAGCTCAAGAACAGATAGGGTGGCTCTATGACCAATGAGAATTTAGACTACTTTCTCTAGTATTTGAAACATAAGGATCTGTCTCATGGTCCTCGATGGGGCTCAGTGCCAAGTATAATAACTTCCACACTCTAATTATTAGGAAGGATAAATACATAAATAAGTGTATAGTCCATTTGTTTAATAATACTTCTTATACAAAACACTTTCACTTATATCTCACTCATCAGAAAATGGTTACACTTGGCTGCAAGGGAGATTTGGAAATATAGTCTTTGTTCCATATAATCCTGTCCCTAGCTAAAATATGAATATTTTATTAGATGAACAAGAGTTTGGAACTTAGTGAAAAATTACTTATCTATGTTATAAATATAGAAATATAAAAATATAAATATAGTCCAGTGATCAAACTATTAAAAATACAAATATTTTATATAGATTCTGATTAAAATTTATGTCTATCATATATGCACATCTCTATACTTATATTTAAGTTGATATAAGGAAACAAACAGTACTTTTAAGAAACTGAATACATATTCTTACTTAAAGTGCTACTTATTCGGTTTCTATTTAAATATGAAACTAAAAAATAGTCTCTATAAAAATTGGACAATAGGCAAATTTGGCTTACTATCCCTTGACTAAGCAGGAGTTCTTTTAAAAAATAAAGTTCAGGTACTTCTTGAATATAAGAAGGTTCATCCCATTAAAAAGTCATAGAAAGGAAAAAAAAATCTGGCTATGTAACAATCTACATTTGTAAATATATATCCACATCTACATTTATATCTATACCTATAGAATGTGGCAAAGAAGCTGCTCTAGAATAATTGTTTTTAAAGAGTAGAAGTGGACTGTTATGCAGTCAATGGAGTGTTCTATAAATATCCGGTAGGTCAAGTTGATTGACAGTGCTGTTAAGGTAATCTGTATCATTATTGGATTTCTGCCTGCTCAAGCTGTAGATTACTGAGGGATGGGTGTTGAAATATCCAACTTTAATTGTTGATTTGTCTATTTCTCCTTTTAATTCTATCAGTTTTTCCTCACGTGTTTTGATTCTCTGTTGTTAGTTGCATGCATGTTTAGGATCGTTATGTCTCCTTGGAGAATTTACCCATTTATCATTAATGACCCTCTTTATTTAATCCTGACTTTCTTGTTTGTTCTGAAATCTACCTTGTCTGAAACAAATGTAACTACTTCAGCTTTCTTTAAATTAGTGTTTGCATGATTTACCATTGTTCATCTCTTCTCTTCTAATTTATCTGAGACATTATATTTAAAATGAATTTCTTATAGACAACACATATTTGGGTCTGTTTTTGTATACAACCTGAAAATATTTTTTAAATATTTTTACTGATTTCAAAGTGGAAAGGGGGGAGAGAGAGAGAAAGAGAGAGAGAGAGAGAGAGAGAGAAACATCAATGATTAGAGAGAATCATTGATCAGCTAGCTGCCTCCTGCAGGTTCCACAATGGGGACCAAGCCCACAACCTGGGCATGTGCCCTGACCTAGAATCCAACCGTGACCACCTGGTTCATAGGTTGGCATTAAACTACTATGCCACACTGGCCAGGATGAAAATATTTTTAACTGGTATGGATTACACAGAAGTAGAAGAAAAGACATTTTATACACTACATAGTTTTAAATAGTGTTGTTTCTTCATGTGGACTCCAGGAAAATTTTTGAATTTGCTATTATATTTGCACATATAATATTTTATAGAAATTTTAATTTTATGAACTGGAAGGTTTCTTACCTATTTCAAAACAAGAAAGAAATGAATTAATAACACATATACAGTATATATAATGGATCTAAACCTAGCATTTCTAGTATATGTAGATAGGTTAGAAAACTAAACATTACTTTCATATTTACTTTTTGCTGTTATAACATTTAATGTGGCTTTATGTATGTGAGTGGGGAGTGGGGTATGTAGAAATATCCTATATAATAAAAGCCTAATATGTTAAGTGTCCGATTGTCAGGTCATCCGTTCAACCAATCAAAGCGTAATATACTAATGATATGTTAAAGCTGCTCAATTGCTCACTATGATGTGCACTGACCACCAGGGGCAGACAGTTGACCAGTTGCTATGATGTACACTGACCACCAGGGGGCAGAAACGCTCCAACTGGTAGGTTAGCTTGCTGCTGGGGTCCGGCCAAACAGGACTGAGCAAAATGGGCCAGACATGCGCTGGAGCCCTCCAGTGGTCTCCCCGGCTGGCCAACCTCCTGAGTCCCTCCCCGGCCTCAATTGTGTACCGGGGGCGGGGGTCCCCTCAGCCTGGCCTGTGCTCTCTCACAATCAGGGACCCCTCGGGGGATGTCGTAGAGCCTGTTTTGGCCCAATCCTGCAGGCCAGGCCGAGGGACCCCACTGATGCATGAATTCGTGCCCTGGGCCTCTAGTAGACTTATAATTAAAGATGAGGTTCTTTAATATTTTGATAGATTGTGTGTTATCTTGGTAAATAAAAACTAGTTGATTTGGGCATTTTGATTGTTGAACATAATACTCTATATAACTTATTGAATACCAACATACATAATTAGATAATGATCTGCTTATAAAAATTACAGTGAGCTATTCAGTTTATCATTCATGATATGTGATATGTTCAGCTTCACTTTAATTGTGCATTAACAGTAATAACAACAGCAAAATATTTTAACATATTTTTGTGGTAGGTGATTTTTCCCCCCATGTCCTTGGGGAACACATGGTTTAGTTTACAGTGTTTCTCCTTCTAACAATATGGGAATCCAGATACTTGTAGTATCAGGATATGGGATACTAAAAGTAATGTACATTGAAATTCTTTCAAACTAATCCCATACGAATCAACTTGTAGACATCTCCGCTGTATAGTAACAAGGTTGTTAAGGTATATTATGGTCATTTTTGGCATTGCTTTGTTGGATATAAATTATCACTGTCTTCATCTTATTTGATAACACAGTGACATTGTTAACATATTGGCTTTAGACAAGAATTAATGACTCTACGTGCAGAGTTCTTTGTATCATTGCCTCATTTAACCTTCACTGCAAATATCACTGCAAAATAGTTGTTACAGGACCTAATTTCAATGATGAAGAGTGAAGTACTCAGTTTACGGGGCTTTCCTAGAGTCTCCCAGCCAGTTACAGGATTTAGAATACAATTACAATGTTGAACTCTCACACATGTTCTTCCTCCCTCCACTACATTACACTAAATATCTGGTAGATCAGAATAAAGGCCAACAATTTAAAAAAATCTAAAAATACTTTCTTTTCTTGTTGCTCTGAATAAAAGAAATATATTTCATTTTTATCATATGGTCTTGAAAATATTTCCATTCTTATTATGTGAATATTGGGACCGATAGTAATTTCCAAAAATTATTTGCCATAATGTCTTGGATCCCACATGCTCTTTTTTTCCAACATGGTTTTGACACTTCTCCCATTGAGAGGTAGGATCTAGGTTTCCTCCCTTTGAGTCTCAAGGGGTTGTGACTCTGGTAAAAGTGATGCTATTTTGCCTCCTCATCTAAGTTGAAAATATAATACAACTTCCACTTGGTTCTCATGGGAAGCTTGCTCTTGGAACCAGGCCACTGTTGGTCTGAGGAAGCCCAAAAACTCCATAAAGAGGAACCAGGGCCCACACAGAAGCTGAGACCCCAGATGAAAACCAACACCAACTTGCCATCTTGGGAATGAGCCATCTTGGAAGGGGATCCGCTAGCCCCTATTTTAGCAGTGCCAGATGACACCAGGTAATTGTCCCTGCTAAGTCCTGCCCAAATTGAATATTTGTGACCAGAATAAATTACTGTGGTTGATTCAGACACTAAGCTTTGGGGTGGTTTGTTATAAAGCAGTAAATTACTCAAACAGTTAATTAAGGTACAATTTTCTCCAAGGACAGTTTTAAATTCCATATATTTAAGGTAAAAGAACAAAATGATTTAATAGGTATTTGTAAAAGTTTTATTTGTTCACACTCAGAACTACTCATCTAAGATGTGACTGCTTTTTGCCAAACTACTATAAAATAAAATTCACTCTATCTAACACTGAATAATTACCTCATGAACTTATTAAAAGCTTTTCTCTTATTGAGAGAGAATGCATTTTAAAGACAGAATTTTCATAAGACAAATATTTTAAAACCTTTGGTTTGCCAGGAAAATTCAAAGCATAAAAACGTTGGTTGTAGTCATGAAGCAATTTTCTTACTAATTATTAGAGAATGCCAAAGTCCCCTGTGGAACACTTGGCAAAACAAGCTGATTAAGAGACTTGGTATTATTTTTAAATGACTTAATTGCCATTTAATGAAATAGGGAGCTCTGACTTGGTTACTCTGCAAGGAATGAATTGCTGGTTGCATTGACCTTGCAGAGCTAGCTGGGTTTAAAGAAGCCACATAATACATTTCTACAATGATGGTATAGGGACTGAAAGCCATATTACTGGAAATGTGCATGTTAGCATTTATATCCTTTTTATAATTGCTGAATTAATGTCCAACATGCATTAAGAAATGTCTGGGTATTCCACTGAGTGCCCTGATGGCAGTTAAACCACATATATGAACACCTTTTAATCGCCGAAGTAATTTCCAAGGAACTAAAAACACAGTTCATTTGCTTTTCCACCCTGCCCTTGAGAACCTGCAATTTTGCTTCATTATAACCACTCAACCTTTAGCCCTCATCCACTCTGAAACGATTTACAGTGTTTTATATATAATAAAACAGCACCCATATGCAGCCATGCACAAATCTGTTATTTCTGTTAGCACTGCTGTTTCCAAATCTGGAATTAGCTAAGGTTGGCGCCAAGAAGTTAGCTATATCAGCGCATGTTTATTATATGTGTATACTTTAAATATATATATATATCCTCCCACTTAATGAATATACCTTTCCTAGCAGGTCTGTGAAAGCAAGTGCATATTTGACAAGGGAGACCAGGCTTCTTTCTGGTTTATTTACTGCATCATCTAAGCAAACCAACTGTCATGATAAGGAAATGGAATTCGAAGTGCCCTCACTGTACCTCAGATTTCTAACCACTGCTACTATGTATCTATATTCATATATGTATATATACAGTATCTTACCTTATAATAGACAAATGTGCAAATTGACCGCACCTTCGCTATGCCTAAGCCACGCCCACCAACCAAGTCACGCCCATCAACCACGACCACCAGGAAACCATTGCAGGGACGTTGGGGTGTGTCGGAGCCCAAGGCCGGGAAAGCTGCCTGAGGCTTTCCCGGCCTTGGGCGCCAGCGGGGTGCCTGCGCCAATCGCAGGAGACCACTGGGGGTTGGCTCCTGCGATCGGGTAGCAGGGACGCTGGGTGCAGCCGAGCCCAAGGCCACCGCCCATGGCCAAGCCCGGACCCTGAAAGAAGGCAGAAGGTGGTGGCTACAGCCAAGGCCTGGGTCCCCGGTGCTGGCAGAAAACTGGTGCAGGCAGCCAGGTGAATGAAGGTCTATTGCACGAATCTTCGTGCAAATGGGCTACTAGTGTATATATATATATATATATATATATATATATGCACATGCATGACAGTAATGTAAATATATGCATACTGTTTTTACATTAAATGACAGTAATGTAAATATATGCATTCTATTTTCCATATGCCTTATATATATAACATATATATCATATATGTACACACATTTTTATGTATCTCCTAATTATAACCAGATGTTTTTTTATCATTTCTTTATGCCCATCTTATATTTACTGACTTTCTTTACCCTTCTTCTATTATTCTCATCTTTCAATTTTGTTGTTGTTGTTAGCACCCCATAGCCTGGTCTCTCTGTCATTGTACAAGCCATCTCTTACTTGTTTACTTGTTAGTGACTGTCCAGATTAATTCCCTTGTTCTCTGATAACAATTTTGCATGTTTTCTTCTACTCTAAGTTCATGTGTTTCAGGTGAAGGTGATAGTCTTCATTGTTGGTCACCAATCTGGCATGTTCAGTCCATAAAATCCATCTCTATGATTACCGTGATTAGTTCAGGTTAAGTTCGTAACACACATTTAGCCAATGGAAAGGATTTGGAAAAACTTACAGATCTGCTAAGAAAGATGGGTTCTCTTTCTATTAATATTCTCAGGCTAGTTTTCATAACTGGTATTAAAACTAAACATCTTTGTCTTAAATGAGGGGAGCATGACTAAAAATGAAGATAAAGAGAGAGACGGATGAAAACAGGTTTTTAATAGTTCAGTTAAGTTTTTAAATTCAACATGATTTAGGCAATGGATCTTTCAGTTGCATAAGGCAGCAACTGCCCTTTCCCATACCCCCTTTACCCTAGACAGATTCTTTTTTGTATTTAATTCAACTTCACTTGGGCTTTTCTTACTTACAACAAAATATTCTGACTATACAATTTTTTATTTTTATCCTTTTTCTACATTTCTTCCCTTTAGCTCTGTTTGTTGTCTAGTATTCTCTCCCATCCAATATGCTATCAATTTTATTCCATTTATAGTAGTCCTCCCTTATCTGCAGAGGAGATATTCCAAGTCTCCAGCAGATGCAGGAAACCATGAATAGTATGGAAATCTCTCTCTATATATACCATGTTTTTTTCCTATACATACAGGCTTTATAGCTTCTCTTTGGCATATCCTAATTATCACAGCCACTTTGGGGCATTATTAAGTAAAATAAGGGTTACTGAACACAAGCACTGTGATGACAGTCAACATGATCACTGAGATGGCTACTAAGTAAGGATGCAAATTCACTTTTTATACCTTGATGGGATACGCTCCAGTTGCCCACAGTGGAAAACTTTCTTTCCTTCCTTTCCCTGTATTTCCTTTTCCTGTTTGACTTCTTACCAGTCTGTTCTGGCACTGCTCATAAACGATTTGCAGTTGAATCCTGGACTCAGAGTCTGCTTTTGTGGGAACAGAGAAGGCATTTTCAGTGGTTTGCTTTCAGATGTTATAGGATTACTTTTGCTGATTCTCTGCTCACTTCCTCTTACTACTGCATGGTTTTGTTTCTGTGTGCACATCTGTTCTTTTCAGGGGCCTTTCCTTGTGCTACTCAGTATTATTTTCTTAATAAATTGCTTGCAAAGAAGTTCTCTCTCACTGTTTGCTCCCAGGGAATCTAGCTTCAGACAATAATCTTCTCTCTCTCTCTCCTCTAGTTGACCATCATCTCCACCATTTAATAGGACTATTACTTGAGTATTTTAAACAAAATATTCCAAGTTAGTTGATTTCTTTCACTGTATAGGAAAATACCTACTGAACTTCTTCTGGGGTGATTTTTAAAAAATTGTTTATTCTCTATCTTGATTCTCTCTTTCCTCTTTTGGTATTTTTGCATAGGTCCTGGCTTTAGTCCTGTTTTATTTAATATTCTTTTTTAAAATAGGGGCAATTGTCAATCAAATTTTTTAAGTAGGGTAGAAATAACTGTGGTTCACAATTTTGATTTAGAAAACTATCTCCCTGAATTAACTAGTCATCTTTAAAATGTTTTTGATGAAGCTTAGAATTAGAGTGTAAACAGTCATCGTCAGACTTGTAGAAATGTTTTGTTAAAAAGAGATTCTCTTTGTTCATATCTATTTTGGTGCTTATTCTCAACACCTGCATATGCTTCTCCTTCTTCCTTCCATGTTCTTTGCCTTTCAAAGAGTTTATAAGATTTTGTTCAAATTGAGATAAATATACATTTTCATAATTAAATGAGTTGATAAAAGGATAATTTGAATTTTTGTTTACATATTAAATGTGAAGTTTAGAACACATTAAGTGAACTCTGGTGTTCCCTTCTATGAATATTTCCTGATTTCTCTATAATTTTATAATTGTTCCCTATTTTGGAATAATGATCATCAGTTTAAACCAGATCATTATTTCTTGTTTGAAAAAAATAAAGAATAATTTTAGTTCATTTTCTTCTTTGTTTCTTTCTTATTCAACTTTACAAAAATATACTGGTGGAACAAGAGTTGTTAGAGATAAGCTTCTTTTCTCTAATGTAAAGTTATAGTCTTAAAAGTTGGTTAAGATGCTAAAGTTTTAAGAAATATTATGATAATTTCAAAACTTGGATAACTATAAATGTTGAAATGTTTGTAAGAAAATCAAAATTTCACTAACTCACTTAAGTACACTGCATAGAAGTATAGAAGTTTACTCAAATAGGAAATTCAGAGAAATATATCATTCAATGATATAGCTTGAAGTGGTGTTATAATAATGGCAATAGAATCACCATCTTTAAATTCTATTATACATGAATTAATAGCAAACTAGTGATAGCTTCAGGGTCATGTATTTAAATCTAAATGCCATTTTTTAAACTACCCACTTTCATGTTCTTTATTTAAATATATAATTAAAGAGTTTAAGGGAACAGAGAGAGCATGCATTCTACTTACTCAGTACTATATAGATGAAGAGTTGGGGCAGAAGGGCTAAGAGCCTTGTTCATTATCATATAACTAGTGGCCTGGTGGATGAAATTTGTGCACGGGGGGGAGGGTACCTCAGCCTGGCCTACACCCTCTCAGGGGATGTCCGACTGCTGGTTTAGGCCTGATCCCTGTCTCTCACAATCCAGGACTGCTGGGTCCTAACCACTCACCTGCCTGCCTGATTGATCGCCTCTAACCAGTCTGCCTGTTGGCCTGCTCACCCTCTATTGCACCCCCACCAGGCTTCTCACCCCCAACTGCCCCCCCCCCCACGCTGCCTAATCACCCCCAACTGCCCTCCCCTCCTGGCTTGATCGCTTCTAACCACCTCTGCCTCAGCCCCGCCACCATGGCTTTGTCTGGAAGGACGTCTGGAAGGTCTCCTGGTCTAACTAGCATATTACCCTTTTATTAGTATAGATATGTTTGTTCAGGGCTGAAGTTGGAATCCACATCCAGAATTACTTATACAGGCCTCATTTTGTTACAGGAAAAATAGGTTGATTTGGAGGCCTTGCTATATTGCTTCTAAATATTCAGTTAGAACCTGAATGGATTATAGCATTGAATTTTATTTACATTTATCAATGTAGTAAAGGTGTTTTTTTTTTAATATTTTATGTACATGGCAGAGATTTTCTGACCTACTTTCAAATAATTGTTAAATAATTATAGAAGTCTGATAACTTATTTTGGGGAAAATATTGCCCATAAATTTAAAAAAAAAACTTATCTCTTTGGAATATCTCTATGACTTATATCTGAAAATCTGACAGGAGGAAATAATAAATTAAGCACCTTTGCTTCAACTTGCAATTTATCAAATTTCAATCACCTTCTTCTCTATGTTAAGAATGGAAGTATAATCAGGTTTTTAAAATCTATGGCCTCAACAATCATGTTAAACATCCACTACTCATTCTTAGATTATGTGTTCATATTCTGATGTGAAGGATGATAAATGATATATGTCTGTCCTCATAACATCTATTGTAAACATATTTACCAAATTCCAAATTCTTTGTATTTAGGCATTAAGAAAATCTCAAATGATATAAATAATCATGTATATGTTGATCCTGGAGTTAAAATAATAAAATGTAAAACAAAGGATTAAAAAGGGTATTGAAATAATGAAGTGTTTGAAAGAAATTTTAATATACAAGGGTGTTGGAATGGCAGTGTTTCTTGAAACATTTCAGGCATATGATATAGACATGCTCAAGACATTACAAAAACCAATACTATCACTTGTGTTTTTTTCTGAGAAGCAGATTACATTAAACACCAACAAGAACAACCACAATGGGAATACCTTTCCGAGCCTTCAGTGTTTTTAACATAAGCATTTGGAGGGGGGAAAAAAGAAAACAGCAAGGGATTTTTTTCACATGCCCACTGAGGACCTGTCAGGCAAATGCAGTCCTCACATAGTCTTGGCATCAGCAATAATTTAGCACTTCATCCAATTATCCTTGCCAAGGTCTGCATTCACTGACAGAGAAAAGGTGAGCTGAGTTGAAGCATAAATTTATTTAAAGTTTGTCCTCAATGTGAATCAGGAAATGGAACATTCCTTGGTATAGGAAAAGATGAATAACATTTTAAGGAAAAAGAGATCTTATATTAACATATACTTATAATGTATATGATCGTAATCTTGCTATCAAATAATTAACAAAATATGTTATTAGTTTTTGAAGTTTATTAACCTCTCCTTGAGACGTTAAGAAAAAAATAAAAACATTCTTTTAATCAAATGGAAGGGAAAGCTAATTGGAAAAGTCAAGAGAAAATTAAGTTGCTCTGAATAATAAAGGGTTAACTGTGTGGCCAGAGAAGAAGAGATGAGAGGGCTGGGAAAAGGGTGAGAGTGGGGGGCAGGTGATGAGATTCAGATGATAAGTGGCCAGTGAAAGGAGAAAGGGATTATTGGGAAGACTGGTTATGTGATATGAAGTGCAATCTCTAATCCATACTCCCAGTAAAGCAATGACTTCAGGGAGTTTTTTAAAGCAAAGTCCATGAGATTATTCTTAGTCTCCTTAAATTACTTCAAGAGTTTTTGTTTTTGTTTTGTTTTCCTTATTATAACTAAATTGTTCAATTTAGCATCAGAAAGAAACTATAGAAGTCATTTAAAATCAGACTTATCAATTTAGGGGCTCATACTGTTGCAGACTTGGGTTTTCAGAAAAGTGGCCAGAAACATGTACAATTATTTCTGCTTGTGAAAACCTAAGAAAACTTCCTCAGAACATTGCAGGCTATAAATTATGCTTAATTGAGCCTCTATGAACTCAAAATTTTGAAAGAAATGCATTTCTTAGAAAAGGAGAAGAGGAAACGTAGATATGTTTAGAAATAAAGTCCACCAAAAACTGGGCTATTGATAAGGTACGAAAATTGAATAAGATGGAAAGCGCTTGTATAGGCTACATATCATTGGAGACTAGAATGACTTTCAGGAAGTCCAGAGCCAGGGATCGCCATGGAAGATATAGTTAGAAAATGCCACTGACGTGTGGCGGGGTTGGAAAGCCTGTGACAGGGTTTAAGAGAGTTAATGAAGCCTGTATTAGTATTGTAAGTAGATGCAAAGCTCCCTAACTATTGGACTCTTTAGGAGATATCCGATAGTACCTGAAAGGATTTTCGGCAATGTGGTCATTTGCCAGGATTTTGTGGGCAAAGTCTCCAATTATGTTCCCACAACAAGGGAGGGATATTTGAATATGTTTGAATATATAAATATTCATAGCAGATGTTAAAGGAAGGAAGAAACTCAAAGAAAAAGAATTGTTACATAAGGTCAATGTTAAAACATTATTGTAGTCTAGCCTATTTATTTCAGAGGTTAGAGCATAGGTCCGTGGACTGAAGGGTCCTGGGTTCGATTCCAGTCAAGGGCATGTACCTTGGAGCCTGTAAGGTGTGTGAGGCAACCAGTTCATGTGTCTCTGTCACATCCATGGTTCTCTCTCTCTGTCTCTCCCCCTCCCTTCTACTCTGTCTAAAAATCAATGGAAAAAAATCCTTGGGTTAGGTCAGTGGTTGGCAAACTCATTAGTCAACAGAGCCAAATATCAACAGTACAGCGATTGAAATTTCTTTTGAGAGCCAAATTTTTTAAACGTAAACTTCTTCTAATGCCACTTCTTCAAAATAGACTTGCCCAGGCCGTGGTATTTTGTGGAAGAGCCCCATTCAAGGGGCCAAAGAGCTGCATGTGGCTCGAGAGCCATAGTTTGCCAACCACGGGGTTAGGATTAACAAAAACAAACAAAACCATTATTGTAAAAAGAAATATTTCAACAGATGTCAAAATACTTGCTAGCATTATAAGAATAAAGCATATTTTAAGGCACACTAATACTAGTAAATGCTGTTGGAGAATTTTAGGGTGTTGCTCAATCCAATCCTGAGCCTTAGCATCCTTCTTTTCTCAAAGGGATACAAAATCTGAGATACAGATCCAGCTCTACTTCTACTTTAGGTGGATTTTCACCTTTGGCAGAGGGATTTTAAAAGCTGCTGTTGAGCATGCTAACACTCCGAATCACATTGCACTTGACTGCAAGTCAAACTGCATCAAGTGGCCTGATTCTTCAAACACGCTTTCTGTCTTTTTCCCTGAAGCACCATCTCTAATTTGTTAGGGGAAGGGGCTTACTGACTGCTTCCTTACACCTGAGTTCCTGTGCCTGTGTTAGTAACCCACCTAAGATCCCATTTCTTTAGGACTCAATGTCTACTCTGTGTGGTCTTTCAATTTTTTTTCCCCCCCAGATCACATTTGTGTCTGTGGTTCTGCCACTGGCTGAGCAATGCCATGGCAAGTGTTCTTGTGTAGATAAGCCCTGCTCCAGAATTCACTAAAAAACATGATTTACCTGCTTAGATCAAGGCACCTGAAATACCCATGCAGGGAAAAGGTCCCAAACTGCTTCTGGTGTCTACTGGGTTGTCTCCTGTCACTAACAAGTGTAATGAGTCTCCCTAATAATTGGATCCCACAATCTAGCACATTTACCAGTCTTGCTACAATTTCTCCTAAGACAAGAGATCCAAATGTAAGGACTATCTGGTGCAACTATTCTAACGTATTTCAGAGCACATTATTTCAGAATATGCCTCAGGAAAACCCCAGGTGGAGAGTATGAGGAAGTCATTTGCTTGGAGGTTCAGAATGTCTCTCTCTTCATTAAAATTTTGTTTACGCCCTAACCAGTTTGGCTCAGTGGATAGAGTGTCGACCTGCAGACTCAAGGGTCCCAGGTTTGATTCTGGTCAAGGGCATGTACCTTGGTTGCGGGCACATCCCCAGTAGGGGGTGTGCAGGAGGCAGCTGATCAATGTTTCTCTCTCATCAATGTTTCCAACTCTCTATCCCTTTCCCTTCCTCTCTGTAAAAAAATCAATAAAATATATTAAAAAAATAAAATAAAATTTTGTTTAATGCCTACTATATGGTAGGCACTATATTGGGAAGTTCAATTCAAAAGGGCAGAGTTTTTTTTTTTTTTTAATCTTGTTGTTCCACTGTTTAAAACTACTTTCAGAATAATTATGATAGCAACAATACTAATATTTCAAATTAATAAGAAAAGGAACAGAGGCTTTTATGTCTATTGCAACCTTATAGAACAAATAATGATTTTATTTCTCAAGTCATTCCTATGTGATAAACATTGCACTAGGTATTTTAGATGTGATATTTCTTTTTATCTTCTGAACAAACTTCTTGAATAAATACAATTGTTATTCTCATTGCAAATATGAGGAAAGGCAAAAATATCAAGTAGGAGATGAAGCCAAGCTCTGCCCTGAGGCATCTGTCTCTAGAGCCTTTGGTCCTTACCATTATATTGAAAAGTCTGACCACCAGTCCAGAAACCTTGGGACTAGATACCTTGGGTCAAGTTTTCTCCACCTTCTCTACTTATTTCTTTGCATAAACAATAATCCAAAGGTGTATTTCTTCAAAACATGACTTAAAGTATTCATTGAATTATTTACTTAACCTTGCTTTAGAGTAAATATATATATCTTAAATGTCACTATCAACAGAGACTCATTTTCTCTCCTTAAATCATTCTGCAAATGATTGTGCAAATCTTCTGCAAGCTAAGAGACTTCAATCGTCATGTGTAATTTTGTTAGAAATGAACTAGAGCTGGATTTAATAAAACATTGTTGACATACCAGATTATTAAATCTTACTTGGAAATGAGTAAATTGATTTTCACATGATCTCTATTTCATAGATCAGAGGTAGACGGAATGACACTAAAATATATATGTATATGTGCATATAGTATTGCTTTCTCTCTTTTTATTGAATTGTGTCAAAATATATTTAACAAGAATTTCTGCAAAGCAAATTCAGTTTCCCAATGAATTTCATCATAAAATTAGAGACATGGTCTTTTAGTATAAAGTTTTCAAAAGATCAATTTATACATATGTATTTAAAATATTTGTTATTAGAGATGCTTAATGGCATAATCACACCCACTGGAACTGTATTGGCGTCCTTTGAGACTTGCATAACATAGACTCTGAGCTCCTGGAATATGCCTGTCTTTTCCTTTAACTGGTGCCAATACATGCCAATGAATGCTCCCCACAGGATATGCTTTACTGATATAATCACAAAGTTATATCTGAGATAAAGGGTAAATATTAGTAGAGAAATGTAAGTAGAGGAGATAAAAAGAAGGTTTAATGTCTAAGTATTTTGCTGAAAATGAAAACTTTTAGTTTATATCTTCAAATATGCACATATTTTAATAGTTCGCTTATCTGTAGTGTTAAAGGGAAAAAGCTATTAACTTATATATGGATTTTTCAGATATTTGAAATGTAATTTATAGGACTACGTAATAAATCCAGATAAGAATTACAGTAACAGGATCAAGGGAGTTAATATAGTTCCAGTGTATTAAACTAAGATTACATCAGTTTTATTTTGTTCATTCACAGGATTACATTTTATGGGAATATTCAGAGATAGGAGCCCATCAAAAGGATAATGTTCAGAATGGGGAAATATCTAAAAAACATTCACATTTGAAGAATAGGTAAAGAAGAAAAGCATACTTATTAGGTATACTGATAACTGTTTTCAAATAACTGAATATCCATTACAGAAAACATACACAAAAGAGGATTAAAAAGTTGAACAAAACTAAGAGTTGAAATTGTAAATTTCTGTTTATTATAAGAACGATTTTCTAATGATTATAATTGCTCCAAAATGAATCCTCACGTTACAGATCTCTTCAAATAGAGGTCTGAAAGACATCTCTTTCTTATAGAAACTCTTCCTTTATTTGGAGAAATTCTGTACCACCTTTTATTTATTTTTTTAAGAATTTATCTTTATTATTTTAAATCATTATTGTCGAAAGTATTACATAGGTCCTCTTTTTCCCCCCATTAACCTCTTCCAGCTCGCTCTCGTCCCCCTCCCTCCAGGTCCTCACCACCCCTTTGTTTGTGGCAAAGGGTTATGCATATATGCATACAAGTTCATTGGTTGATCTCTTCCCAACCACCCTCCCCTGCCTTCCCTCTGAGATTCAATAGTCTGTTCATGTTTTTATCATTCTGGGTCTATTTATCTTTATTGTTGAAAGTATGACAGCTCTCCCCTTTTCCCCATTGATCACTTATAGCTCGCCCCAGCCCCCACCCCTCATCCCTACCCCAGGCCTTCACTACACTAGTGTCTGGGTCCATAGGTTGTGCATATGGGCCTCTAAATTATTTCGTTAATCTCCTCCCACCCACCCTGCCTTCCCTCTGAGATTCAACAGTCTGTTCCATGTTTCTATGTCTCTGGATCTATTTTGTTTATCAGTTTATTTTGCTCTTTAGATTTCCACCTATGATATCATGTGATACTTGTCTTTCTGTGACTGGCTTATCTCACTTAGCATAAGCTCTGCAAGTCCCTCCATTCTGTCTCAAAGGGTAACAGATCCTTCTTTTTACTACTGCATAGTATTCCATGGTGTAAATGTACCACAGCTTTTTTATCCACTCATCTACTGATGGGCACTTGGGCTGTTTCCAAATATTAGCTATTGTAAATTGTGCTGCTATGAACATAGGGGTGCATATATCCTTTCTGATTAGTGTTTCAGGTTTCTTAGGATATATTCCTAGAAGTGGGATCACTGGGTCAAATGGCAGTTCCACTTTTAATTTTTTGAGGAATACTGTTTTCCACAGAGCCTGCACCAGTTTGCATTCCCACCAGCAGTGTTTTAGGGTTTTCTTTTCTCCACATCCTTGCCAACACTTGTCATTTGTTTATTTGTTGATGGTAGCCATTCTGACAGGTGTGGAGTGATACCTTATTGTCATTTTAATTTACATCTCTCTGAAGATTACTGACTGTACCATTGTGTTTTATTTTCAAAGCATAGGTAACTATTAAAGAAATTTAGAAAACACTAAACTTGAAATAAGACTTAAATTTAACATTAATTCAAATTATGGCAAGAAATTTTTAATGTCCACCCAGGGTTAGGAACCATGATGATTGGCCTAGTTCAAAACACTAGAGGAAATCTAATTAACAAGTTAGAGAAGATTCCTGGAGAGGCTGCTCTCTAAACTATGACGTATGATATAAGGAAGAGGTAAGTATATCAAATAGTTGAGAGAGTGGGCAAGTAGAATAAATACTAGTAGACATCAAAGCATAAATGCATAGACAACTGCAGGTGTTTGTAGTACAAGGTAGACTGCCGTGAGGGGTGAATCCAAAAGGTGAGGAGTCTGGCTTCTTGCTAAACTACATACAGCTGTATGGGAGTTTGCAGGCCCAGCCATAGGTATTTTAAAAGGATTTACCTGGCAGGTCTCACAGGGAACAGCTGCCACCCCTGCACCTGATTTGTGCACAGCCAGCTCATTGCAGCCTCTGAAAGGAGCTGCAGTCAGGCATTCAGGCCCCCCTGGTGGACCAGGCCTTGTGCATGTCTACATTCCTGACCTGGGCAGAGGCCTTCCTCAGACCTTTTATCAGAAGAGGGGAGAAATCTTGAATGTGCTTTTCTCTACTCTGATTCAGTGCTCAGAACTTTTCCACTCCCAGTCCCTCCCCGTTTCACTCACCCAGCCCCAGGGTCTGCAAGAGCCTTTTGTTCCAGGCTCCCTCCTTAGTGAGGCAATTGGCCACTTCTGTGCTGATCCACCTGACCCTTTACTGGTTCCATCCTGCTGGGGGAAATGGCGCAGTGGGATATCCAGTGCTTTCTCTGGTGTAGCCGCTTGCTTATACTATCACAGTAAGTGACTAAGAGCTGATTGCTTCCTTCATTTTGGTTTGTTGTTTTTTTATTTTTTTTTAAATTTCTTTATTGATTAAGGTATCACATATTTGTCCTCATCCCCCCATTCCCATCCCACACCCCTCCCTACACATGCCCCCACCCCCCTGTTGTCCTTAACCGCTGGTTAGGCTCATATGCTTGCACACAAGTCCTTTGGTTGTTTTAATGGACTGTTTTGGTACCTGGCATCTTGGCTCTGTCCAGCTCAGCTCCGCCCTTGAGGAAGGGAAGGAAGTGATCATTTGAAATCTAAGTAGTGTGGAGTTTTTCCTGAAAGTAATCTAAGTGAGTAATGATAAGCGTCTTCGGCAGTGGTTTTGGGAATGCCGGATAAATTTGGTAGCTGTCTAGGAGGTAGGCTCTATAGAATTTGATGATTGATGATGTAAGAGCACCGCAAGTCATGAAGAATAATCAAGGTTGAGGTTTTGATTTATTTCTTGGGCCTTTGGAGAGTCTGAGTTGCTCACTCACATAGTAAGTAATACCGAAAGTGAAACAGTTGGAGTGGGGATAATTTAGGTCTGGGATATGATGATGTGCCTGTGGGAGATCCGAATGAAAATGTCCAGGAGCCATTTGGACCAATCAGACTTAGGTTTAAAAGCGAGAGACAGGAAAATATAGACTAACTCTTTTAGTATAATCAGGGAGACTTTTGAAGTAAACACTGTATCAATGGTAATTATATCATGACAGTGTTTAAAGTCCTCAAGGAAAAACAAGTATAAAGGAAAGCGAAATGAGAAGTGAATTCTGAGGCATGCCAGTGTTTAAGGCATTTGCCCAGAGTGTGGAGCTGATGAAGTGCACTATGATGTAGTGGTCAAAGGAAAATTTACCCTATTGATTCCTGCTACTTACAATTTTAAGCCTCACCAGGTGAGTCTTCTTTCAAATTTCCTCAAATCCAAGTTCCTCCTATTTCAGGGTCTCTTAAACAGGTTATTTTCTCTACTTGGAAAACCCTTCCTGCCTGCATTCCCCTATGGCTGCCCAGCCATCTACAACCTACTTGCTGGCTTCAGTTTAAAAATCCTTCCCCCTCCTAAGGTGTGCAGAAAAAAAATCAGGAGGGTGGAACTAAACATCTGAGCTCAAATTCCAGCTCCTCGTATCAGAAAATTCTGTGACATTGGCAATGCATCTTAACCTCTGCACTTAGGCCTTCTCATTTGTAAGACAGATAATGATTGAATGCTCAGAGCACGCAGAGCAGGGCTGGCCCAGCCTAAGTGCTTAGTCAGTTTAGCAGGTATTGTGTTGCCCTCTTAGCACCTGTCCCTTCCCAACCGAAGCCTTGAAAGCCTGTAAGAGGAGGGATCATGACTGTCTTCTGATTACTCTCTCTTCAGGGCCTGGGACATAGTATATGCTCAGTAAATGTTGGTAAAATATGTGACTGTTGGAATTTTTTTTTTTTTAGCTTAGCTGCATGTGGAAATGTTCTTCATCTTTGGATATGTTGAATGTTCCAAGGCTGTATTTATTAAGCAGGCTGTATCTGGTTTCATCTGATTCACTGTAGTTCAAAAAGGGTGATGACCCATCGTTTCCAAGCCCACTTTCTTTTTCAGCTCAGGAAATTTACTTATTTTTATACTGCCTCATTTTTTTTTTCTGATTACTTGCCTTATTTTCTCCCTTTGGAATAACTATAATTTATTGAATACTCTGAAAGATGTGACAGTTGTGACTTACTGATATATCTCTTTGACATACTTTATATCTTCTGGTTTGGGGAATATTTTTTAGTGATGGCTTCGAACTTACAATTTACTTTCTGCAGTGCAAGTATGATTTTTATTTATTTCAGGGTGCAGTTAATATAGTTTGCATTTATTTTTTTGGTATTTTTACATATGTATTTATGTCTATAGTTTTTCATACTATTCTTCTCTAATAGCTTTCTGATATATTATTATTATTATAATTATCAACATTCTCCTTATAGTTTTCTCTTATTTAACAGAGGCAATATTCTCTTGCATCTCTTTTAGGGCTATTAAGTAGGTATTGTACATTGTTTTTCTTTTTTATAGAGCAACTTCCTTATAAGGTAAAAAATTTTCTCATTCATATGAGGCTGCCACTTACATTTTTCTTCTTTTCTTCCTTTTTGACTTGGCTATTTTTTCTTGATTAAAGATTGATTCGTCTAGATTCTAGACCTAAATGAAAACTTATCAGATTTATATTTTTATCAATACTTTCACATATCTGCCACTATTTTCCACCACTAAATCCTTAGTTTCTGGTTAAAGCTGGTTCTCAATTAATGCTGCTTATTTTAATTCAAAATATAATTTCCCTAGGGGAGCAAATAGTTAATCCCAGTATGAGACCAGGAGCACTTTCTGTGGAGTTATGACTAAGGAAACCCAACTGAAGTTGGGAGATGGGCAAAGCTATGAGGTAAGGGACACTATCTCTGGGGTTTTAAAACTGCCTGGATATATGGATGCAAACAAAATCATTGACCAAGGTAACTTTCTGCCCGCTGCCCATGTTTTAGAGACTTGTAGTTCTCTCACAGGCCATTTATCTTCTCAATAATTGTTTCCTTTATGGTGCTATCTCTCCAGCCATATATCTTGATGGCAGACAGAACCAAGTAAGCTGATAAATTAAAGGTAGCAGTGTAGTTAGTGAATGGCTCAGATCCCCAAATTTATTTTACCTTGTTTACCAGGAAAAGATGGATAAATCCAAATATAGAGGCCTGACACTTTTTTATGACATAAGAGAGAAAGTAATGATTGAGGGGCATCATTTACTTGATTAGAACCAAAACTATATGGTCACTGGAAAGATGACCATGAACTGGGGAAAAAGATAAATAATATATATTTCCTTAATAAAATTATCATATTTATGTATATTTATATAATACTAGAAGCCCAGTGCACAAAATTCGTGCACTCACGGGGGCGTCCCTCAGCCCAGCCTGAGCCGTCTCGCAGTCCTGGAGCCCTCAGGGGATGTCCGACTGATGGCTTAGGCCCGCTCCCTGCCTAAGCCATCAGTCAGACATCCTTAGCACTGCCGTGGAGGTGAGAGAGGCTCCCACCACTGCCAATGCACTAGCCAGCTGTGAGCCTGGCTTCTGGCTGAGCAGCACTCCTTCTGTGGGAACACACTGACCACCAGGGGGCAGCTCCTGCACTGAGCATCTGCCCCCTGGAGGTCAGTGCGCATCATAGCGACCACTCGTTATGCTGTTTGGTCAATTTGCATATTAGCCTTTTATTATATGGGATGAGAATGTAATGACAATACACACTGATTAAGCTATAGGAATCCATGACTAATAATGCACTATTAAGAGGAAAATTAAAAATAAAACTTTTAATTAACCTCATAAAACAATAAAACAAAAACACAGAATGAGTAGCTAAAGGTTCAGGCAATCCTACCTAATAATAGACAAATATGCAAATTGACCGTACCTTCGCTATGCCCGCGATTGGCCAGGATGCACAGGGGGGCGGGACTCGGAGTGGTCGGGGTAGCCGATTGGGCCGGCAGGACGCTGAGCTCACGTCGCCAGCGGTGGCGCGAGCTCAGCGTCTGTGCCATGGCTGTGCTGCGGCACAGAAGGGGCCTCTGGGGCAGCGAGCTCATGTCCCACCGCGGACCATCAAAAGCAGGGGAGCTGGGTGCCGGTCCGCTCAGGCACCAGGCCTTTCAGAAGCCTTCGCTGCGCTGGAGGCTTCTGAAAGGCCTGGTGCACCAGCAGACAGGCACCCAGCTCCCCCGTGATCGAAAGCAAAAGCATGTAGGGGACCCTACACGTGCATGATTCAATCATGCACTGGGCCTCTAGTTATTAATATTAGCTAAAGGAAGATATGGGAAATAAAAGCCACAAAATCAAGAACTTTATTTTTATTTTATTTTTTCCTGTGGCTACCATAACTCTATTAATTTTAATTCTTATGATGCTCATGGCTAGAATTAGTATTTCACTTCACCTGGATAGCCCTAATTCATCGTATATTTGGGACCTAGAAAGCAAAAGTATTTTCTCTTTTTAAGCACACTAATACTATTTATGGTACACTGATGGCTACTATACAGCATCACTGAATTTAATGATTAATTTTAGACTCAATCCACTTTTGTTCTCCCAACTTAGTTTATATTATTAACTAACCCATTTATCAGTGCTAGTTCTTGGTGTATTACCAGTGTACAATGGCTACTTTCAATGGCTTAGCTTGGAAGAACTTGATTTCTGTTTAATGCAAGTTTATTGAAAATATCTAGCTTTGCTAAGGATATATTGGCTACCCTATCATCTTCCTCTGATAGTGACACTATTCTAATAGTAGTTGAAAAATTAGATTGTTCAATTTAATAAGTTAATATTAGTTTCAATAGGGCCATATATCACATGGTTATAGGTAGCCTAAATAATAACACTATCTTAATGGTTAGAGTAAAATGGTGAATCTAAAGAATATTCAAATTTAGTTCAAAACTTGAAAATTGAAGTGTTCTTTAATTTGTAGATCAGCAATATAAGTCAAAATATAATATGAATTATCTTATTTGTTACTATAAGGCAGAGAGGCCACAGAGTTAAAATCTGAATGAACCCAACAAGAAAAAAATCATTCATTTATTTATTTATTCAGTAAGTATTTACTGAACATCAAATGTGTTATGTTATCTTCTTAGTACTGAATAGTGGTTAGAAAAATGGGAGTCCATACCCTCAAGGAAGCTAAAGTCAATATTATGCAGTCTTGACAGTCCTGAACTAGCTCCTTCAAGTAGGCTGAATTTTAGTTGTTAGTGTCATCTCAGATGTATCCAATTTAACATACCCTATTATTTTGGGGAACAGTAGAGACTACTTGAAATTACATCTATGTCTAAAAAGAATGGTGTTTTCACACTTACAGGTTTTTAGTATCATTCTTGAAATAAAAGTCATGGCATTATATTGATATGCTGTATTCTCCTCATTATAGGTTCTTATCCTACAAAGTTTGAAGAATAAAATTCGGGGGCTAAATTGTTTTTAACAAAAATGTGGAAGTTTATTGTAAGCATATACAAACTCCCCCTGTGGAGAGGTCCCCAATGGAGAAAACCTGCTCTCTCTCTAAAATGGGAAAATCCTAGTCCTCTGAGTCTCTTTGACTACCGGTTTATAAATGCTGCAAGTGTCTCTTCATGACATTTTCTAATTGGACCCTCCCTTATTTTATGTTCCCTGTGCTTTCCTAATCGGCTACTTTCTCCCTTTTCCCTATATAGTATCAGTTTCAAAGTTTTAAAGCTCACCCTGTGCCCCCCTCTGCTTCTTCCCCTTATCTTGTAACATTCTTCTGTCCTCTGTGTATGTAAGATAAACAATCTGGTGGCTTGGAGCTGTCTCTGCCCCTCAGGTATGCATTCCTCTCCCATGGATCCCCTTCCCTAAAACTGCCTCTCCTGTCTCTAAAATTCTTTCAATATTTTTTACCAAGTAGATAGTTATTGGCAAGTGAAACCATAACAACTAGATAGCCAAAAATCAGAAATCTTTTGAGTATTTTGACCATATATAATGCAGTGATAGTCATCCTAAATGATTAAGTTAAGTGTAAATCTTCTATCATTTGTTCTATACAACATTACATGATTGTGGCTAAAGTAATTGGCTATGGGGAAAAGTTAGTTAAATTAAATTATTCAACGCACAGACATGCCTAAAGAGAAAACCAAAGAAACTATTAGAAAATTCAGCTTAACTCATGCATTTACTCATCAATAAATACCTGTTGATTTCTTCCAGGTATCAGACATTTTAATAGGGAAATGAATAAATCTTTCTTACTTGGTGAATAAATATTTCTTACAATAAATGTTCCAAATTTACAAATATATACACGAATGGATAGCTTTCTACCAGTATGCTGTAATAATTTGTAAATTATATAGCTAGACTTTGGCATATTATTCATTAGTACTAAATGAAACTAACCTTTTCCTTCTTTATAGCCACTCTGGGTACAGTATCAGAGGAATGTACTCAATATTTGAGCTCTGGGTTTTGGATTTAGCAGAAATATACTGGTTTATAAATCTGAATAAAATTTTAATAATCTCAGTACTTTTCAGAAATGCATCTACCACCTCACCTTTCATTTTCTCTGACAAATATAAGTAAAATAATGCTTTCCTTAAAATAATACATTTCTCATGTTAAATGTTCTCTGTGATTCTTTTGCTTTTATAGTAGCTTTTCTTCACTGTTTGTTCATGTCAGTAAATTATTATATTTCAGAGAAACCATATCACTACTGATTTCTAATGACAGAACCTCTATATCTAAATGTATCTCCAATACATCCTTTATACTCACAGGGATATGTTTATAGATCTACTATATATACTTCACTGCTTGTTTTTAAACCCCCAAAGCACTGAATAATATAAAATCTTATCTGGCGGCACTGACTGTATGTATTAAATGAACAAGTGACATAATATGTAAAAGAATAAAGCATTCCCAAAGGGACAGGAGACACATGTGTGTTGTTGTTTTTTTACTAGTCTGATGAAATTAGTTTAATGTTCTTAAACTGTAGTATTAATCTTTCCTAAAGGATAAAGTTTATGTTTTAATTTTAAGCTCTTTAGGAGAATAGATATGTAATTCTCCAAATTGAGACGCAGAATATGACAAAGCACCTAAAATCATAAATGTGAATTTGCTATTACTCCTTAACAAGGGAGATGTTGGGTATCTGCAGTTACCCTCTCTTCTCTCTCTGCTCTATCTCTGCCTCTATCAAAGAAAACATTATTTCCTTAGGTCCTTAGTCCATGCTCATCATGGATGCTAGATGTATTTTATATCTATTATTCTGCTGACCTGGGGGCGGGTGGGGGTAAACAAAAAGAAAACCTCTACTTATCTGCAGGCTAGCATTACTGGTCATATTTGGTATATAGTAATGATCAGTTTACTGCCTCATAAGTCTGAACATAATTAAATTTTAGAGTGTAGAATGGACAAATGACTCCAGGCAAAATAAAATGATTTGTGTATATTAAATTACTTCATAAAATATGTACTACACCATAACTTGTTAAAAAGAAAAAGAAACACCGAGGCCAATGTCTTTGCTTATGTCTAGCTGGAAAGCAGCGCCGGAGACCAGGGCTAGTCTGCAGGAGTAGTGCCCTTGGAGCATGTTGCACCAACTGGAGAAAGTCCAAGTGAGGTCTGAGAGATAGTCAAGGTCCAGGTCATTGGAACTTATTAACCGTGGTAGGGTGGCTGTTGTGTGTTTTGAACAAGTAGAAAGTATTGGTGATGGAATATGATTAGGCTTACTATTTATCAAATATTATTGTAGCTATTAGTTAGAGAATACATTTTAGAAGAAGAATGGTGGCAAGGAGATCAGTCAGGAAATTCTGCAGTAGTCCAGATGCTAGGTGATGATGTCTTCCACCTAGTGTTTAAATAAAGTGGACAAGTTAGAATTTAGTTTGAAGAATGTTAAATAACAGTTGGCTACTATATTGGTTATTGGTGAAGAAAATGGAGGATCATGGTAGATATCTAGCTATTTCACCTGTAATTCTATAGCTGATGATACTGTATACTAATATACAGAAGGCTTTTGGAGGAACAGCTTGAGGGAGAAATAAATAGCTATTCTAGCTATGAGAAATGAGAAATGCTGATTAGGGAACATATAAGCACTTATTTTTTTTCCTGTTATATCATTGTGAGTTTATGAGTTTTAAGCACTTTCATACAGTTAACTGAGTTCTATGAACATGAATTCTTAAGTTAGTAAACAACATTCTTCGAAAAATGCCAACTCATCGAGACTGACTTGGAAATGCCCCTTTGATCATGAATTCTCAGTGTTTCAACACTGCCCATAGATATTAAGCTTCTACAAGTATTATCTTGTAATATTTTGAGAGCTTTAAGCACTTTCATACAGTTAACTGAGTTCTAGGAACATGAATTCCTAAGTTAGTAAACAACTTTCTTCGAAAAACACCAATTCATTCAGATGGACTTAGAAATGCCTCTTTGAACATGAATTCTCAGTGTCTCAACACTGCCACACAGGTATTAAGGTTCTGCAAACATGTATTCCAAGTGTTGACACTGAATTATAAATGTTGTAAACAGGATCCTAATCAGTTAATAGCTCTTTGAAAACTGTCCCACAGATATTAAGGTTCTACAAACATGAATTCCAAGTGTTTCAAACACTTTCCAAAATATTTCCCTGGTCTGGCATTTGAGGCAAACGCTGCTGCCCACACAGGACATGAAAAATCTGATGCAAATGGAACCATGTGTCAAACTTCCCAAGAAAGAAGCACTCATGAATTCAAGCAGCACAGAGGCCAGCTCTGGTGATGCACATCCCAGCAATGAAGAAGAGCAGGCTGTCTGGCCATGTGATGGCCTTGACCAACCCCCTGGTGATAGTAAAGTGCATGCTGGGCACAAGGCCACTCAAGCCAAGGCCCAGGTACACTCCTGCACTTTCTGCCAGTGGTTTGGACTGACCGGTCCCCCTGTGCCATGATGATGGCAGAAATGCCCAGGACACAGACGCTGGAAAGGAGGTGAGCTGTGGCTGTGGGAGCAGTAGAAGGAGTGGCAGAGCCTGGGGACACAGCTCCCCATAATCAGGAGAGCAATCCCTGAATGATCCAGGATGGAAACTGTCCCAGAGACTCTCTCTGAATGGCAGTAGATGGTGGGAAAGAGCCAGGCAGAGCTGAGGCAGAGCACTGCCCCAAGGACATTCCAAAACCACCTTCTCCTGCAGGGGCCATGGAGTACATGTTTGGTGTGAGTATGGTCGAGTCCCAGAAAGAAAAATAGCACAAAACCAAGCAGATGGGGCTCAGTTACAACTGCTTTCTGTATCGATGTGGGAGATCCTCCTGGAGCAAGCCTGGAAGAGGGATGGCTGGCGTGTGGCCCTGAGGCAGTGAATCACAGTCCTTAAGCCAGTCAGGGAGCACGTCGTACTGGATGGCCCACCAGCATCCCTCCCAGACCTCACACATGAATTTCTCCATCTTCTCCAGGGCATGGGGTGTGTGCAGGGGAAGGGTGAGGACCGCACCTCCTCCTCCTTGGCACGCTTGCTCTTCCTTAGCTTTGTGTGGGTTGGTGATTCCTCATTTGCAGTTCTCCTCTATCAGGGGCTCCAGTTTAACCAGCTCCACTTTTATTTATTGACATGCAAAAAGCTTTACATAATTAATATATGTACAGCTTGATAAGTTTGGAGACAAATACATACCCATGCCATAAACCTAGCCATCACCTCTAACACTTTCTCCCTAACCTCTTTATTATTATTACTAGAGGCCTGGTGCATGAAATTCATGCACAGGATGGGGGGTCCCTCAGCCCAGCCTGCACCCTCAAGCAATCCGGGACCCCTCGGGGGATGTCTGACTGCCAGTTTAGGCCTATGTGGGATTGGGCCTACACTGGCAGTCGGACATCTCTTTCGCAATTTGGGACCACTGGATCCTAACTGCTTGCCTGCCTACCTGCCTGATAGCACCTAACCATTCTGCCTGCCTGCCTGATCATGCCTAACTGCTGTCCTGCCTGCCAGATTGATCCTAACCACTCGCCTGCCTGCCTGATTGCCCCTAACTGCTCACCAGCCTGTCTGATCACCCCTAACTACCTCTGCCTGACTGCCTGATCACCCCTAACTGCCTCTGCCTGCCTGCCTGCCTGATTGCCCTTAACTGCTTGCCTGCCTGCCTGATAGCCCCTAACCACCTCTGCCTGCCTGATCACTCCTAACCACTCGCCTGCCTGCCTGATCACCCCTAACCAGTCACCTGTCTGCTTGATTGCCCCTAACTGCATCTGCCTGCCTGCCTGATTGCCCCTAACCACTAACCTGCCTGCCTGATCACCCCTAACCACTCTCCTGCCTGCCTGATAGCCCCTAACCACCTCTGCCTCAGCCCCCACCACTGCGGCTTATTCCAGAAGGACATCCAGAATGACTTCCAGAAGGTCGTCTGGCTCTCTGGTCTAATTAGCATATTGCACTTTTATTATTATAGATTATAACACTTAATGTAAGATATAATGTCTCAGCAAATTTTAAAATATAACAAGAAAAGGCACAGGTCCCTAGGACTTACTCGTCTATATATTTAAAGAGCCAGGGTCTGTAACATTCAAAACGGCCGAAGGGATGTCCGAACACCAGGCTAAAGCCGGCACTGCGGAAGTCAGGCCTGGGTCCCGGCCGCCTGTGGCGGCAGTCAGGCCTGGGTCCGTGGCAGCTGGCACTGTGGAAGTCAGGCCCAGGTCCCGGCTGCCCACGGTGGCAGTCAGGCCTGGGTCCACGGTGACCTGAGAAGTAGAAAGGGGACAAACCACTGAGGGTCTTATATACCATTAGAAGCATGATGCACGAAGATTCGTGCAAGAATGGGTCTTCCTTTCCCTGGCTACTGACACTGCCTTTCCACTCTGGCCCCGGAGCCGCCTTTCCACTCTGGCCCAGGGCCACCTTCCTGCCTTCCCACACTGCCCAGAGGCCCTGAGCAGCTGGGGCGGCAAAAAACACTTGTGTCATTGCCATGGCAATGATGCAAGCGTCCCGCCCCCGGCCGCTCAGTGCCTGCATATGTAAATTAACCACCATCTTTGTTGAATTAGTTTGCATACTCACTTCTGATTGGCTAGTGAGAGTCATAAAGATATGGTCAATTAGCATGTTACTCTTTTATTAGGTAGATAGCAGGAAGCTTAGATTTTATTCCACAGAAGGAGGAAAAGTGAAGAATGTCAAGCATAGGAGCATCCTGGTCTTGCTTTCATTTTAAGTGAACCATTCTGGTGGCTGTGGGAAGGATCAATTTAGAAAGCTGCAGTGTTCTGGGCCCAAGAAAAAGAGAGACTGATGTTGGGAGCTAGGACTAGACAGAGGCAGTGGATCAGAGACATATTTATGAGGAAACCTGACAGAACTATTTGGCTGATTACACAGAGATGAAAGCCAACAAAGCAAATGGTATTAGCCCAGGTTTTCCAGTTTGGGCAACTTCGTTGAATGGGTGATTCTAATAATTGGGAGAAGGTATTGAGGAAAAGGAACAGTGTAAGGGAGCTTGCTTAGTTCAGCAATAGCCAAACAGTTAGGACAGAAGACAGACTTAGTGCTCTTTCTTTGCTGCAATGCTTGTTTTTCTGTCTTCAGCCACCACCATGTAAGGTTAATGTGCCATCTTTTCTCCCAATCTGGGATATTATCTATCTACTACACATTCCTATCACCTAAATTAGCTTTCCTACATGATCCCTTACTTATGGAAGTCATTCAATGCTCTGTGAGTATGGGGACTTTCAAGATGTGGAAACATGCCAAAACCGGTTTGGCTCAGTGGATAGAGCATCGGTCTGTGGACTGAGGGGTCCCGGGTTCGATTCCGGTCAAGGGCATGTACGTTGGTTGTGGGCACATCCCCGGTGGGGGTTGTGCAGGAGGCAGTTGGTCGATGTTTCTCTCTCATCGATGTTTCTAGCTCTCTATCCCTTTCCCTTCCTCTCTGTAGAAAATCAATAAAATATATTTTTTAAAAAAAGATGTGGAAACATTATGAGCCTATATCCTACCTAATAATAGACAAATATGCAAATTGACCATACCTCCAACAAACCCACAAGCCACACCCACCATCCAATCAGAGTAAGTATGCAAATTAACCCATCAAAGATGGCTACAGCCACAGAGAGCAAGGTTTCCCAGGCAACAGAGGGAAACAAGCTTTCCGCCAGCCGTTGCAGGCCTAAGCCTCCACTCAAGCTACAAAGTTTCAATTATAGAAGGTAAACAAATTCAAACAGGAATGGCGTCAGAATGGAGCTTGAGAGAGTAGGCCAGGGTTGCCACCGGCAACAGGGGAAGCAAAGCTTTCCTCACACCCTGGCTGGGCCCACCCACTTAAGGCAACAAAGTTTCAATTATAACCCCAACAGAAATGGCTGCCGCTGTGGAGGGAGCCCCAGGCTTGGCTCCGCTACAGGCTACAAAGTTTCAATTGTAGAAGGAAAATAAATTCCATATACCAGGGCCTCCGCTTGGGTTGCCAGGGGGCGTGGCCGGCCTGCAAACCACCACAGGCCCCTCGCTCAGGCCGCCCCACGCCCCAAGGACACCCTTCAGGGCAAACCAGCTGGGCCCCACCCCTGTACCAGGCTTCTACTCTATCTAATAAAAGAGTAATATGCAGATTGACCATCACTCCAACACACAATATAGCTGCCCCCATGTGGTCAAAGATCCTGCCCCCATGTGGACACAAGATGGCCACCACAAGATGGCCATCAGGAGAGGGCAGTTGGGAGGCACCCTGCCTGCAAGGGAGGGCAGTTGAGAAGGACCAGGCCTGCAAGGGAGGGCAGTTGGAGGTGATCAACCCTGCAGGAGAGGGCAGTTAGGGGTGACCAGGCCGGCAGAGGAGGGAAGTTGGGGGCAAACAGGCTGGCAGCAGAGTGGTTATGGGGTGATCAGGCTGGCAGGCAGAAGCAGTTAGGGGCAATCAGGAAGGCAGGCAGGCAAGCAGTTTGGAGCCAGCAGTCCTAGATTGTGAGAGGGATGTCCGACTGCCCGTTTAGGGATCCGACTGCCCACCGGAATTGGGCCTAAACGGGCAGTCGGACATCCCTCGAGGGGTCCCATATTGGAGAGGGTACAGGCTGGGCTGAGGGACAACTCCCCTCCATGCACCAATTTCGTGCACCGGGCTTCTAGTAGATTGATAAAGAGATACTGGGTGCTCAATTTTTAACAACAAAAATCAGATACTGAATGTGGTCATGGCAGAGGCATTATTTTATTTTATTTTAAATGTATTTTTATTGATTTCACAGAGTAAGGAAGAGGAAGAGATAGAAACATCAATGATGAGAGAAAATCATTGATTGTCTACCTCCTGCATGCCCCACACTGGGGATCAAGCCCGCAACCCAGGAATGTGCCCTGACCGGTAATCAAACCATGACCTCCTGGTTCATAGTTTGATGCTCAACCACTGAGCCACACTGGCCAGGCCAGAGGCATAATTTTAATGAGCCAATGTCTCTTTACTGAAGTGTCACACTTCAGAAGAGATCCTCTCAAATAATACAATACATAACACTCTTCGGGGTTGCCTGTTAAAATGTAGGACCATACCTTGAAAAATACTCCTTCTAGAGCTCATTTTGGTGGATAAATCTCCTTCCAATTAAAGCAATCCTATATAATAAAAGTGAAGTATGCAAATTGACCAAACGCCAGAACAACCTGTCAGTGGGGGGTGGGCCAGAGAACAGATGTCACCAGGCCAGCCAAGGCACATGCCAATGGGCAGAGGGAGGGGATTGTGATGGGGGGGTTGGCAACCAGCAGTGGTGGGGCGATGGGGGCTGGCGCCACCCCCTGATCACCCACCTGGTCGCCTCCCACAGAGGGAGGCCACAGGTGGCAGCAGCGGCGGGGAGATTCGGGGCAGGGCTGCCCATCACTGTCCCCAGATAGGCCTGCTTGGGTTGTCTCCTGCAGAGGGATGCCACCAGTGGCCATGGCACAATTAAGGGCGGGGCAGGCTGCTCGCCACCCACACCATCCCGATCGACCCACCAGTCACCTCCTGTAGTGGGAGGCCAGACTGTGGCTTAGGCCCGCTTCCCATGGGGAGCGGGCCTAAGCTGTCAGTTGGACATTCCCTGAGGGCTCCCACACTGCGAGAGGGTACAGGCTGGGCAGAGAGATCCCCCGAGTGCACAAATTTTCATGCACCAGGCCTCTAATCTATGTATATAGAAGCCCAAGCGACCATTACAATGGAATGACTGGAACGACCAGTTGCTATGACATGCACTGACCACCAGGGGGCAGATGCTCAAATGCAGGAGCTGTCCCAGCTTACAGGCCCTGATCGCTGAGGGGCCTGTCGGCCAACCTCCTGGCCATTCCCCCCAGCCAGCACACCCCAATCGCCTGATCAGGGCCGGGCCCCAGGGCTGGGAAAGGGAACCTGCGGTGGGTGGCAGTAGACGCAGCCCCTTTCCCAGGGGGGCCAATGGCTGGCTTCCTTCTCAGAGCTGGTGGCCAACCTCCTGGGTCCCTCTCCCCATCTCTTCCCCTGGCCAGCAGGCCCCCCCGCCACATGGCCCCTCTCCCTTGCCTAGGGACCCCACCTATGTACGATTTTTGTGCACTGGGCCTCTAGTGTTATATAATAGAAACTCTGCACACAGTTGACTAATACCCTTCTGTTTCCCCCTCTTTCCAGTCCATGGAACCCACTATCACACTCTGCTTCTACAAATTTGACTATTTTAGATTCATCATATAAGTAAAATCACATACTATTTTTTTTTCTTCTATGTCTGGCTTATTTCACTTAGCAATATGTCCTCTAGTATCATCCACATTGTCATAATTAGTAGGATTTCCTTTTTTAAGGCTGAATTCTATTGCCTTGTATGTACATACCACATTTTCTTTATCCATTCATTCATCAATGGCCATTTAAGTG